>NW_017217414.1:0-12551 GCF_001704415.2 Capra hircus | reverse complement strand
GTATTTCCCTCAGTGAAATATGTTGAGGAAAACTCTTCATTCGTGGTCTAGAGTCACGAAGAAGCTAAATAGCATTCATCCTTTACGTTGACAACTGTGAATCTAAATCTCCTGTGAATCCTATGTGACAACCACACATACCAACATGAGTTATCAGTATTATATCGATATTTTTAGTCCTATTGTATGTCAACTAAAAAAATCAATATCTAATTGTACATGAAGTCAAGACATAAAGTCAGTGCAAATACAAAATGTTCCATCCTTTGAGAAAGGGAGAAAAACATCTCTGTGCTTAGCCTATCGCATTTTTATGGATTAGATCCTTAAGTAGTTTATTCACCACACCCTATGAATGATTCACAAGTCTTCAGAGAAGAAAGGGTCATTTCTCTTAAACAATGAGTAGTTCAACTCTTCTCAAAGCAAAGTCATAAGTGAGTCTAATTTTGCGTGAGCCCATGAAAACTCAGTGTTTTCATTATGCTTGTGCTTATGATGGGAGGAGGTCTGAGAAGGCGCTTCTGAAGGATTATTCATACCAGTCTTTCTCATATGTATGGAGTCTTTAAAGATCGAATCACCGAGGTGTTGCTTCTACACTTGTACTAGGCGAGCAGCAACATTCCCTTTCTCCCTAAGTGCAGTAGACGTCTGTCTTCTGTCCTCTGGAGTATGTATTGCTTGAGCTCACCACAGCCTAGTAGATGGAAATCGTCAGGATATTCTGGAAACCCTTTGGATTTCAGTCTGCTCAGGAGGTTACCACTGCTGCAAACCTCTGGATTTTACCACGCACTTTTAACAACCTCAGATGAAGGATACAAGTCAACACTCGTGACAGGCCACGGGCTTCCATGGCCTATCCATGATTGTTGGCTTTTGCTTTCATAATCATCCTGTTTCTTTATACCAACTAAACTGTCACTGTATTTTTTCATGACCATTTATCTTTGACGGTTTTTTAGATCTATTATGGATTTTCCTATATATCTTCACTCATCGGTGAGGGTCTTCTGTTAGTAGTAGTTACGACAACTGACTTCCAGTCCAGTTAGCTGTGGCAGAATAGAAAAAAGAATGACCCACTGTATATTATTCGTATTATGTATCAATATATTATTCGTTTTATTGTTTGCAGTCATCCACTTCCAAGTTTCCGAAATAAACTTTCAGAAAAATCACATCCTTTGGAATGTCCGTTTGACTGAATAGGAGCACGGAAATGCTATTCCATCAAATTGTTTACAGTTTCCATTCCATTCCTCCTGTTTGATGTAGATATTGGCCTTTGTTCTATCACTAGCTTTGCAAGTAAAAAATTCATTAGAGCTCATATGGTAATTTTACTGTTGGCAATAAGTTTAGCATAAAATGAACACAGAAGAGGTTACAGTAGACCAAATATGAAAGTCAGTTGAAAAGAAAACATAGTGTTGAATGTTGACAGTAGGAATATAGTTATGAAGTTCCTTTATTATTATTCTATCCTTTCCCGTTTCTTTTGCAGGGGTGTTAATGTACAGATTCCAGTCCTATGGCTGGAGTGAAGAATAGTATCATGATTCTTGAGAGCAACTCTACTAAGTCTTCACGCTCATGTCACTCAAGGTTTTTTAATACCTATTATGTTAGTCGTGTTTGTAGTTTGTGAAGTCACATAAGTTGCATTCACTCAAGCAATAGTATCAAACAGCTATGGCATCAATTCTAGATGTGAATCGATATCGAATGTGAATCCATTTCACTGTGACAAGTGATTATTGCAGATATTCTATTCATGCCAGTAAGAAAGCTGTGCAGAAATAATATAATGTTTATGAAGAAAATAAGATTTGCTAATTTGTTGTATTATTCTCTTTCTTTTCAACAGATTGAATGACAACAGGCTCCACTTTTCATTCACTTGTATGACTATGAGCAGTTTGACCAAGTTGAAGAAGATGACTCGTTTGTAGTCTTCCTCATCAGCTCATTCCATCTACTGGCTTTCAAATCATTTAGTACAGAGCTCACCGTCTAGGTGTTCATCCAGTGTTTTGTTTGCTTATCATGCAGGATCATTTTCAAAGGAAAAGTATGTGTGTATGAGTTAGAGCTCTGATCCCAAGAGTCCATGTAGAAGCTTCCCCTGAGAAGTGTATCGTTTTTGCACCAATGCTACTGAAACGTGTGAATGTGGTATACCACGCATCCCAATAAGTGTCCACAGCTTCACAGGCTGCTTCTTTGAAACGCCCAGTACTCATGACATTCCATTCATCTGAGGACTAAATATAGCCAACGTAGGCTGTGTTTGCCAAATAGACTTTGAAGTATTCTTCACACAGTCCTTCATCGACGCCAGTTTTCAGATCGAAGAAACCCTTGCTCCATGAAGTGTGTGAACACATATACTCATGTTTTGTTTGCGATTTTAAAGTCATTCTTCAGTTTTGTTGGAGGAATGGTTCTGTATATGCCCCGTGGATCTGTGCATGAAAGCCCTAATAACTAATGTGAATCGACTTCACTACCAAGGGATGTTTTCATATCTATTGAGGATTTAGTTCATGTATTTCGATTTTAACTTTCTGTCTTACAGCCTTGTTTGTAGATCAAAGCTATTTGAAAGTGTCATCTGGTTTTCAATGGCTTGTGAGGTTATTCATGAGTGGTTTATAAAACCGAATGGATTGTACGTAGCCATACTTTGTTGTCATTCTATGAATTTGAAGAATGTCTGAAGAATGTCTGCAGTTATGCCTTAAAGATTCATACAATTGATGTCCAATATTTATCTCAATAGACTTGCTTTCAATTTGTAGTTTCCTATGCATATGTCTTTCTTTATGGATTTGGGTAGAAGTCGTATTCGGAACACTGAAAAATCTGTGATATCAGCCGTGCTGACCTTCTTTCCGGTGGTCATCATTAAGATTTTCACGCTCACTGTCACTTTGTGCAATGCTATGGATCCTAGTGGAAACAGGTGCCGTTCATCCTACTTTTGTGAAGATTGAACTCATCGTAGAAAGTGGAATTTGTTGAAATATTTATGGTATCAATATATCCTGTGTATATAATTACCCAGATTACGGGTGCGTATCTGATTGCTAAGTTATAAAATGTATGAGATAGATGTGATCCATCAATGGCGATTGGATACGTGGTGGAGAGGTATTTTGGTGATGCAAGAGATTTAAATGATGTGATCAGAGTATTTATATCCCTTTTATGTGGATAATGGGTCTTGGATCGATGTTTGAAACATTCCAACCTTGTCTTTTGTTATGCATGGGAAGTGTCCAAAACGAAGATGATGCAGGTACGTACTTCAAGGGTAAGTATAGGGTTGAGGGCGTGACTATGAAGTGGGTTAGGGTTAGGATGTGGATAGGGTGTCGGGTGAGGGAAGGGTTAAGGTTACAGTGTGCAGAACAGCCCCCCAACTTGTTAGGGTGAGGGGTGAGGCGTGAGGGTTAGGGTTAGGGGTGAGGGTGAGGGTAAGGCTTCAAGGTGAGGGTGAGGGTAAGGGTTCAGGGTGAGGGTGTGGGTGAGGCGAGGGTAAGGGCTCGGGGTGAGGGTTCAGGGTGAAGGTGTGGGTCTCACATCTGATAAACGATTGCATTCCAAATATACCCTTCATTTCCCTCGAACAGAGCTCTCACTGTTGGAGCCCTTGGCAGTGTGGAAGCCACCGGCCCCTAAGCCACCACAAGAACGCCTGGGGCCTAGGTGCAAAGGCAAGGCAGGAGCAGAGCTGAGGCCAGGAAGGTGCCAGTGGCGTCTCCCAACCTCGTGCAGACTGCTCCTTCCTGGGCAGGAAGTCTAGAAGCCAGGCAAGTCTGGGCAAGGCTCGCCCCAGGCAGAGCAGCCTCGCGCAAGGAACTCTGCCAGATCAGGGCTCTCAGCGGAGCTGGAGCTCTGCCATACTGGAGGCGCACTCGGCTCCACCCCAGCAAGGCTTGCAGCAGCAGGCGACTGGGCTGCCTCCTCTTCCCCGGAGGAGGCTCCCTTCCACTTGTCCTGTGCACTCGGGCTTCCAGGCGGAGCCATACCTCGCCTCCTGCAGGTCTTGGCTCAGGGGTTACTTCCCCTGAGCTGGGGTTGTGGGCGGGAACCCAGACACGCAGGGGCAGGCCCCAACAACCTGCACACAGCTCTGCTGGGGAGAAGAGCATTAGGGAACCTATGTATTTCAGGCAAATGATGGGAGACCACAAGTGAGTCGCCAGCCTGCTGGCTGCAGACACCACCCAGGGGCCCTGGGTGCATGGTGCTCTCAATGTGGCGCTGAGTCTGGACAGCCAAGCAACAGCTGAAGGAGCTCTGCAGTTGCCCTTCCCTTCCCGTCGACAGAGCTCTCAGTGCTGGAGCCCTTGGAAGTGTGGAACTCAGCGATCCCTAAGCCCTCCCAAACACATGTCTCTGCTGGGGAGGAGAGTGCTAGGGAACATACGTCTCTCACACACTTTCTAGGCACACACGGAGTCAGCCTCTGGGAGTGTGGGGATGCAAAACCCAGCCAGGGGCCCTTGGAACCTGGTGCTCTCCGTGCGGCGCTTAGTCTGGGCGGCCAAGCAACCGCTGAAGGAGCCCTGCTGTTGCCCTTCGCTTCCCTCTGACAGAGCTTTCACTGCTGGAGCCCTTGGCAGTGTGCAACCCACCAGCCCCTAAGCCCTCCTCAAGGACGCTGGGAACTAAGTGCAAAGGCAAGGCAGGGGTAGAGCTGAAGCCAGGAAGGCGCCAGTGGCGTTTCCCAGCCTCACACAGCCTGCTCCTTCCTGGGGAGGGAGCCTAAAGCAAGGCAAGTCTGCGCAAGGCTCGCCTATGGCAGAGCATCTTGGTGCCAGGAACTCTGCCAGATCGGGCCTCTGAACAGAGCTAGAGATCTGCCGTACTGGAGTCGCACTTAGCTTCCGTGGAAGCAGGGATTTCAGCTTGACGGGGACTTGCTGCCTCCTCTTCCCCCGAGGAGGCTCGCTTCCCTGCTGGCTGTGCACTCGCCTATCAGGCGGGGGCGCAGGGCTCCTCCAGCAGGTCTTGCCTCAGGGGCTGCTTCCCCTGAGTTGGGGCTGTGGGCAGGAACCCAGACACGCAGGATCAGGCCCCAAACACCTGCACATGTCTCTGCTGGGGAGGAGAGTGCTAGGGAACCTACGTCTGTCATACACTTTCTGGGCACCCAAGGAATCAGCCTCCGTGTGTGCGGGGCTGAAAACCCCAGCCAGGGGACCTGGGAGCCTGGTGCTCTCCGTGTGGCGCTGAATCTGGGCGGCCAAGCAACCGCTGGAGGAGCCCTGCAGTTGCCCTTCCCTTCCCTCTGACAGAATTCTCACTGCTGGAGCCCTTGGCAGTGTGCAACCCACCAGCCCCTAAGCTCTCCTTAAGGAGGACTGGGACCTAAGTGCAAAGGCAAGGCAGGATTGGAGCTGAGGCAAGAAAGGCGCCAGTGGCGACTCCCAGGCTCCTGCTGCCTGCTCCTTCCTGGAGAGGCAGCCTAAAAGCAAGGCAAGTCTGGGCAAGGCTAGCCCCCGGCAGAGCAGCCTCGCGCCAGGAACTCTGCCAGATCGGGGCTCTGAGCAGAGCTAGAGCTCTGCCGTACTGGAGGCGCACTTAGCTCCGTGCAAGCAGGGCTTTCAACTTGACGGGGCTGGGCTGCCTCCTCTTCCCCCGAGGAGGCTCGCTTCCCTGCTGGCTGTGCACTCGCCTATCAGGCGGGGGCGCAGGGCTCCTCCAGCAGGTCTTGCCTCAGGGGCTGCTTCCCCTGAGTTGGGGCTGTGGGCAGGAACCCAGACACGCAGGATCAGGCCCCAACACCTGCACATGTCTCTGCTGGGGAGGAGAGTGCTAGGGAACCTACGTCTGTCATACACTTTCTGGGCACCCAAGGAATCAGCCTCCGTGTGTGCGGGGCTGAAAACCCCAGCCAGGGGCCCTGGGAGCCTGGTGCTCTCGGTGCGGCGCTGATTCTAGGCGGCCTAGAAACCGCTGGAGGAGCCCTGCAGTTGCCCTTCCCTTCCCTCTGACAGAGCTCTCACTGCTGAAGCCCTTGGCAGTGTGCAACCCACCACCCCCTAAGCCCTCCCCAACGACGCCTGGCACCTATGTGCAAAGGCAAGGCAGGATTGGAGCTGAGGCAAGGAAGGCACCAGTGGCGTCTCCCAGGCTCGCTCAGACAGCTCCTTCCTGGGGAGGGAGCCTAAAAGCAAGGCAAGTCTGGGCAAGGCGAGCCCCCGGCCGAGCAGCCTCGCGCCAGAAACTCTGCCAGATCGGGGCTCTGAGCAGAGCTAGAGCTCTGCCGTACTGGAGGCCCACTTAGCTCCGTGCAAGCAGGGCTTTCCTCTTGACTGGGCTCGGCTGCCTCCTCTTCTCCCGAGGAGGCTCGCTACACTGCTGGCTGTGCTCTCGCCTATCAGGCGGGCGCGCAGGGCTCCTCCAGCAGGTCTTGCCTCAGGGGCTGCTTCCCCTGAGTTGAGGCTGTGGGCGGGAACCCAGACACGCAGGATAAGGCCCCAACCACCTGCACATGTCTCTGCTGGGGAGGAGAGTGCTAGGGAACCTACGTCTCTCACACACTTTCTAGGCACCCACGGAGTCAGCCTCTGGGAGTGTGGGGATGCAAAACCCAGCCAGGGGCCCTTGGAACCTGGTGCTCTCCGTGCGGAGCTTTGTCTGGGCGGCCAAGGAACCGCTGAAGGAGCCCTGCTGTTGCCCTTCGCTTCCCTCTGACAGAGCTTTCACTGCTGGAGCCCTTGGCAGTGTGCAACCCACCAGCCCCTAAGCCCTCCTCAAGGACGCTTGGGACCTAAGTGCAAAGGCAAGGCAGGGGTAGAGCTGAAGCCAGGAAGGCGCCAGTGGCGTTTCCGAGCCTCACACAGCCTGCTCCTTCCTGGGGAGGGAGCCTTAAAGCAAGGCAAGTCTGCGCAAGGCTCGCCTATGGCAGAGCATCTTGGTGCCAGGAACTCTGCCAGATCGGGCCTCTGAACAGAGCTAGAGATCTGCCGTACTGGAGTCGCACTTAGCTTCGTGTAAGCAGGGATTTCAGCTTGACGGGGACTTGCTGCCTCCTCTTCCCCCGAGGAGGCTCGCTTCCCTGCTGGCTGTGCACTCGCCTATCAGGCGGGGGCGCAGGGCTCCTCCAGCAGGTCTTGCCTCAGGGGCTGCTTCCCCTGAGTTGGGGCTGTGGGCAGGAACCCAGACACGCAGGATCAGGCCCCAAACACCTGCACATGTCTCTGCTGGGGAGGAGAGTGCTAGGGAACCTACGTCTGTCATACACTTTCTGGGCACCCAAGGAATCAGCCTCCGTGTGTGCGGGGCTGAAAACCCCAGCCAGGGGACCTGGGAGCCTGGTGCTCTCCGTGTGGCGCTGAATCTGGGCGGCCAAGCAACCGCTGGAGGAGCCCTGCAGTTGCCCTTCCCTTCCCTCTGACAGAATTCTCACTGCTGGAGCCCTTGGCAGTGTGCAACCCACCAGCCCCTAAGCTCTCCTTAAGGAGGACTGGGACCTAAGTGCAAAGGCAAGGCAGGATTGGAGCTGAGGCAAGAAAGGCGCCAGTGGCGACTCCCAGGCTCCTGCTGCCTGCTCCTTCCTGGAGAGGCAGCCTAAAAGCAAGGCAAGTCTGGGCAAGGCTAGCCCCCGGCAGAGCAGCCTCGCGCCAGGAACTCTGCCAGATCGGGGCTCTGAGCAGAGCTAGAGCTCTGCCGTACTGGAGGCGCACTTAGCTCCGTGCAAGCAGGGCTTTCAACTTGACGGGGCTGGGCTGCCTCCTCTTCCCCCGAGGAGGCTCGCTTCCCTGCTGGCTGTGCACTCGCCTATCAGGCGGGGGCGCAGGGCTCCTCCAGCAGGTCTTGCCTCAGGGGCTGCTTCCCCTGAGTTGGGGCTGTGGGCAGGAACCCAGACACGCAGGATCAGGCCCCAAACACCTGCACATGTCTCTGCTGGGGAGGAGAGTGCTAGGGAACCTACGTCTGTCATACACTTTCTGGGCACCCAAGGAATCAGCCTCCGTGTGTGCGGGGCTGAAAACCCCAGCCAGGGGCCCTGGGAGCCTGGTGCTCTCGGTGCGGCGCTGATTCTAGGCGGCCTAGAAACCGCTGGAGGAGCCCTGCAGTTGCCCTTCCCTTCCCTCTGACAGAGCTCTCACTGCTGAAGCCCTTGGCAGTGTGCAACCCACCACCCCCTAAGCCCTCCCCAACGACGCCTGGCACCTATGTGCAAAGGCAAGGCAGGATTGGAGCTGAGGCAAGGAAGGCACCAGTGGCGTCTCCCAGGCTCGCTCAGACAGCTCCTTCCTGGGGAGGGAGCCTAAAAGCAAGGCAAGTCTGGGCAAGGCGAGCCCCCGGCCGAGCAGCCTCGCGCCAGAAACTCTGCCAGATCGGGGCTCTGAGCAGAGCTAGAGCTCTGCCGTACTGGAGGCCCACTTAGCTCCGTGCAAGCAGGGCTTTCCTCTTGACTGGGCTCGGCTGCCTCCTCTTCTCCCGAGGAGGCTCGCTACACTGCTGGCTGTGCTCTCGCCTATCAGGCGGGCGCGCAGGGCTCCTCCAGCAGGTCTTGCCTCAGGGGCTGCTTCCCCTGAGTTGAGGCTGTGGGCGGGAACCCAGACACGCAGGATAAGGCCCCAACCACCTGCACATGTCTCTGCTGGGGAGGAGAGTGCTAGGGAACCTACGTCTCTCACACACTTTCTAGGCACCCACGGAGTCAGCCTCTGGGAGTGTGGGGATGCAAAACCCAGCCAGGGGCCCTTGGAACCTGGTGCTCTCCGTGCGGAGCTTTGTCTGGGCGGCCAAGGAACCGCTGAAGGAGCCCTGCTGTTGCCCTTCGCTTCCCTCTGACAGAGCTTTCACTGCTGGAGCCCTTGGCAGTGTGCAACCCACCAGCCCCTAAGCCCTCCTCAAGGACGCTTGGGACCTAAGTGCAAAGGCAAGGCAGGGGTAGAGCTGAAGCCAGGAAGGCGCCAGTGGCGTTTCCGAGCCTCACACAGCCTGCTCCTTCCTGGGGAGGGAGCCTTAAAGCAAGGCAAGTCTGCGCAAGGCTCGCCTATGGCAGAGCATCTTGGTGCCAGGAACTCTGCCAGATCGGGCCTCTGAACAGAGCTAGAGATCTGCCGTACTGGAGTCGCACTTAGCTTCGTGTAAGCAGGGATTTCAGCTTGACGGGGACTTGCTGCCTCCTCTTCCCCCGAGGAGGCTCGCTTCCCTGCTGGCTGTGCACTCGCCTATCAGGCGGGGGCGCAGGGCTCCTCCAGCAGGTCTTGCCTCAGGGGCTGCTTCCCCTGAGTTGGGGCTGTGGGCAGGAACCCAGACACGCAGGATCAGGCCCCAAACACCTGCACATGTCTCTGCTGGGGAGGAGAGTGCTAGGGAACCTACGTCTGTCATACACTTTCTGGGCACCCAAGGAATCAGCCTCCGTGTGTGCGGGGCTGAAAACCCCAGCCAGGGGCCCTGGGAGCCTGGTGCTCTCCGTGTGGCGCTGAATCTGGGCGGCCAAGCAACCGCTGGAGGAGCCCTGCAGTTGCCCTTCCCTTCCCTCTGACAGAGTTCTCACTGCTGGAGCCCTTGGCAGTGTGCAACCCACCAGCCCCTAAGCTCTCCTTAAGGAGGACTGGGACCTAAGTGCAAAGGCAAGGCAGGATTGGAGCTGAGGCAAGAAAGGCGCCAGTGGCGACTCCCAGGCTCCTGCTGCCTGCTCCTTCCTGGAGAGGCAGCCTAAAAGCAAGGCAAGTCTGGGCAAGGCTAGCCCCCGGCAGAGCAGCCTCGCGCCAGGAACTCTGCCAGATCGGGGCTCTGAGCAGAGCTAGAGCTCTGCCGTACTGGAGGCGCACTTAGCTCCGTGCAAGCAGGGCTTTCAACTTGACGGGGCTGGGCTGCCTCCTCTTCCCCGAGGAGGCTCGCTTCCCTGCTGGCTGTGCACTCGCCTATCAGGCGGGGGCGCAGGGCTCCTCCAGCAGGTCTTGCCTCAGGGGCTGCTTCCCCTGAGTTGAGGGCTGTGGGCAGGAACCCAGACACGCAGGATCAGGCCCCAACCACCTGCACATGTCTCTGCTGGGGAGGAGAGTGCTAGGGAACCTACGTCTGTCATACACTTTCTGGGCACCCAAGGAATCAGCCTCCGTGGTGTGCGGGGCTGAAAACCCCAGCCAGGGGCCCTGGGAGCCTGGTGCTCTCCGTGCGGCGCTGATCTGGGCGGCCAAGAACCGCTGGAGGAGCCCTGCAGTTGCCCTTCCCTTCCCTCTGACAGAGCTTCTCACTGCTGGAGCCCTTGGCAGTGTGCAACCCACCAGCCCCTAAGCCCTCCTCAAGGACGCTTGGACCTAAGTGCAAAGGCAAGGCAGGATTGGAGCTGAAGGCAAGGAAGGCGCCAGTGGCGTCTCCCAGGCCTCACGACATGCCTGCTCCTTCCTGGGGAGGGAGCCTAAAAGCAAGGCAAGTCTGCGCAAGGCTAGCCCATGGCAGAGCAGTCCTCGCGGCCAGGAACTCTGCCAGATCGGGGCCTCTGAGCAGAGCTAGAGCTCTGCCGTACTGGAGGCGCACTTAGCTCCGTGCAAGCAGGGCTTTCAGCTTGACGGGGACTGGGCTGCCTCCTCTTCCCCCGAGGAGGCTCGCTTCCCTGCTGGCTGTGCACTCGCCTATCAGGCGGGGGCGCAGGGCTCCTCCAGCAGGTCTTGCCTCAGGGGCTGCTTCCCCTGAGTTGGGGCTGTGGGCAGGAACCCAGACACGCAGGATCAGGCCCCAACACCTGCACATGTCTCTGCTGGGGAGGAGAGTGCTAGGGAACCTACGTCTGTCATACACTTTCTGGGCACCCAAGGAATCAGCCTCCGTGTGTGCGGGGCTGAAAACCCCAGCCAGGGGCCCTGGGAGCCTGGTGCTCTCCGGTGCGGCGCTGATTCTAGGCGGCCTAGAAACCGCTGGAGGAGCCCTGCAGTTGCCCTTCCCTTCCCTCTGACAGAGCTCTCACTGCTGAAGCCCTTGGCAGTGTGCAACCCACCACCCCTAAGCCCTCCCCAACCGACGCCTGGCACCTATGTGCAAAGGCAAGGCAGGCATTGGAGCTGAGGCAAGGAAGGCACCAGTGGCGTCTCCCAGGCTCGCTCAGACAGCTCCTTCCTGGGGAGGGAGCCTAAAAGCAAGGCAAGTCTGGGCAAGGCGAGCCCCCGGCCGAGCAGCCTCGCGCCAGAAACTCTGCCAGATCGGGGCTCTGAGCAGAGCTAGAGCTCTGACGGTACTGGAGGCCCACTTAGCTCCGTGCAAGCAGGGCTTTCCTCTTGACTGGGCTCGGCTGCCTCCTCTTCTCCCGAGGAGGCTCGCTACCACTGCTGGCTGTGCTCTCGCCTATCAGGCGGGCGCGCAGGGCTCCTCCAGCAGGTCTTGCCTCAGGGGCTGCTTCCCCTGAGTTGAGGCTGTGGGCGGGAACCCAGACACGCAGGATAAGGCCCCAACCACCTGCACATGTCTCTGCTGGGGAGGAGAGTGCTAGGGAACCTACGTCTCTCACACACTTTCTAGGCACCCACGGAGTCAGCCTCTGGGAGTGTGGGGATGCAAAACCCAGCCAGGGGCCTTGGAACCTGGTGCTCTCCGTGCGGAGCTTTGTCTGGGCGGCCAAGGAACCGCTGGAAGGAGCCCTGCTGTTGCCCTTCGCTTCCCTCTGACAGAGCTTTCACTGCTGGAGCCCTTGGCAGTGTGCAACCCACCAGCCCCTAAGCCCTCCTCAAGGACGCTTGGGACCTAAGTGCAAAGGCAAGGCAGGGGTAGAGCTGAAGCCAGGAAGGCGCCAGTGGCGTTTCCGAGCCTCACACAGCCTGCTCCTTCCTGGGGAGGGAGCCTTAAAGCAAGGCAAGTCTGCGCAAGGCTCGCCTATGGCAGAGCATCTTGGTGCCAGGAACTCTGGCCAGATCGGGCCTCTGAACAGAGCTAGAGATCTGCCGTACTGGAGTCGCACTTAGCTTCGTGTAAGCAGGGATTTCAGCTTGACGGGGACTTGCTGCCTCCTCTTCCCCCGAGGAGGCTCGCTTCCCTGCTGGCTGTGCACTCGCCTATCAGGCGGGGGCGCAGGGCTCCTCCAGCAGGTCTTGCCTCAGGGGCTGCTTCCCCTGAGTTGGGGCTGTGGGCAGGAACCCAGACACGCAGGATCAGGCCCCAAACACCTGCACATGTCTCTGCTGGGGAGGAGAGTGCTAGGGAACCTACGTCTGTCATACACTTTCTGGGCACCCAAGGAATCAGCCTCCGTGTGTGCGGGGCTGAAAACCCCAGCAGGGGGCCCTGGGAGCCTGGTGCTCTCCGTGTGGCGCTGAATCTGGGCGGCCAAGCAACCGCTGGAGGAGCCCTGCAGTTGCCCTTCCCTTCCCTCTGACAGAATTCTCACTGCTGGAGCCCTTGGCAGTGTGCAACCCACCAGCCCCTAAGCTCTCCTTAAGGAGGACTGGGACCTAAGTGCAAAGGCAAGCAGGATTGGAGCTGAGGCAAGAAAGGCGCCAGTGGCGACTCCCAGGCTCCTGCTGCCTGCTCCTTCCTGGAGAGGGGCCTAAAAGCAAGGGCAAGTCTGGCAAGGCTAG
>NW_017217413.1:0-12552 GCF_001704415.2 Capra hircus | reverse complement strand
AAGCCTGCGAAAAGGTGGCGGAAAGCCCGTGGAAAGCCTGCGAGGGAAAGCCTCGTGGGAAAGCCACAGATCCTTTGATCCACGCGAAGGGGAATGACACTGCTGCTACAGCTCGGAGGAAAGCGCACGTGCATGCCCCCACTCGCGACGAAGACTGACTCCCCTGGGGAGACTTCAGAAGTACCCCAAGATCCATGTCAGCACTGAGAGGAATTCCTCAGGTTCCGGCAACTGACTCCACACAAGGTCTTATGCCGGGGTCCAGCCCCGGTGGATCCAGGGAATTCGAAGGGTGGTCGGCGTTGGCGTGGAAAGACTTGTTTATTTATTAATGTAAGATTAGATTAGGAAACTATAGTGTAGTAAGAAGATTAAGTGGAGGAAGAGGGCTGAATAGCTTGGTTTACGCGGAAGGCCAATAAAATTCCAGACAAGGAATTTGCACCACCTACGTTGGGCCACCGCGCCCGCTTGAATATCTAAGGGTGCCTCGCCTTAAGCTCCCTTTCGTGCGGGTCTTAACAGCCGGGGCAAGTAAGTAGACCTGGCGAGCCTCCGCACTCCAGGTGGAGATTCAGCCTGAAGTTAAAGTAAAGAGCAGAGAGAAGGAAAGGTAGAGAAGAAGAAAGAGAGAGAAAGACACGGGGGGAGCCAGAGTCCCAAGAAACCAGGCTGAGAGACTAGTTCGAGAAGCTGGTCCGAGAAACTGGCCCCCGGCCCTGGCCTCCTCCTTTATTGTTCAGAAGGCCTTTTATACTTTTGATAAAACATGGAGATCAATGGATAACACAAAATTATGTAGCGTTCACAACCCAGATTCTTTCTGTATATCATTTTGTATACAAAAGGTCTCAGGTGATTTACATTATCTTCTGGCCAAGAGGCTTGTTAACACTTTTTGGCTCTCTTCCTTAATGAATGTTAATTTTGTTTCCCCTGAAGTGTTTTTCTTTAATCTGCATCTCCTTAAAGCATTAAAGTTACATCTCTATAGAACAAAGGTGCAGTGGGTTATAACAAAGAAGGTACTTAACTCAAAGATCTAATGTTGCTAATACCAGGTCTACTACTTGTTTTTCTATATACCAACTATATCTAAAAATAAAGGATATGAAAATTTGGCAGCAAGCATTGACCCAAAAAATGAAACTTTTAATCAGTCCTATTCTAAAGCTTTTGACTCCTCGGAAGCTCCTGCATTCCTAGGATGTTTTAAGCTTCCTGTGCCTCCTGCGGTCAGGAGGCCTCAAACAATCACAAGCGCAGCTGTACGAGTCCTACAGGCAGGCTAGAAAGCCATCAGAGGGTTTTTGGATTGAAACACTCTTTCAAATGCAGAAGACTAACGCCCTGAATTGACTTTTTCCAGAAAAGGTCAGAAGAGTGAAAAAGCAGAGCACAAAAACCGGCAGATTTTTGTTGGGGTACATGCTTAAAAATTTCCAGAGGGGTTCCTGAAGTCTGAGCACGCCTTGCTTATGTCAGCTTCCTTCCTCATAAACTTGTCACGGGCGGGCTTCCTCACACTGGCTCCCGGCAGGCTTAGGCCCGGCATCGACGGGAGAGGAATCCCGAGAGGCCCCCGAGCAACTCGATGGGACTGGCCTTTCCTGAGGCCACCAGAGCGGGTCCCTGAGGTCCCCGTCATAAGTCGAGAGCACCTGCCGCTACTCGAGAAAATCCAGGAGGTTCTCCCCTCCAGGCGAGATGAGGCCCATTTCCGCTGAGGCGTCTCGAGGCTAATCACACCTAACCTCTGGAACTTCCAAAGGGTCCTTCACACCCTTGCTGCAACTCAAGAAGTTCCCCGACATACCCGTCTCCACTCGAAAGGAATCACGAGAGTCCCGCCCTCATCCAGAGAAGCCCCGTTTCCGCCTCCCAGATCGAGAGGAGGGATCCTTTCCCTGCGTGGTCGGGAAAGAATTCCCGGCGTTCCCGTGGCATCTCAAGAAGAGGCGCTCTCCACAGGAAAGGCGAGAGGAACTCCAGGGTCGTGCCACCATTCCCAGAGTCCCCCAGATGTCTCAGTTCATTCCAGGGAAACCTGTTTTCCCTGTACTGCCTCGACTTTCAAGCCGAGGATCGACTCACACCACGGTGGCACGTGGGACAGCCCTGCGGGAAAGCCTTGCGGGAAAGCCTCGTGGGAAAGCCTCGCAAAGCCACAGATCCTTTGATCCACGCGAAGGGGAGCATGACACTGCTGCTACAGCTCGGGAGGAAAGCGCACGTGCATGCCCCCACTCGCGACGAAGACTGACTCCCCTGGGGAGACTTCAGAAGTACCCCAAGATCCATGTCAGCACTGGAGAGGAATCCTCAGGTTCCGGCACCGACTCCACACAAGGTCTTATGCCGGGGTCCAGCCCCGGTGGATCCAGGGAATTCGAAGGGTGGTCGGCGTTGGCGTGGAAAGACTTGTTTATTTATTAATGTAAGATTAGATTAGGAAACTATAGTGTAGTAAGAAGATTAAGTGGAGGAAGAGGGCTGAATAGCTTGGTTTACGCGGAAGGCCAATAAAATTCCAGACAAGGAATTTGCACCACCTACGTTGGGCCACCGGCGCCCGCTTGAATATCTAAGGGTGCCTCGCCTTAAGCTCCCTTTCGTGCGGGTCTTAACAGCCGGGCAAGTAAGTAGACCTGGCGAGCCTCCGCACTCCAGGTGGAGATTCAGCCTGAAGTTAAAGTAAAGAGCAGAGAGAAGGAAAGGTAGAGAAGAAGAAAGAGAGAGAAAGACACGGGGGGAGCCAGAGTCCCAAGAAACCAGGCTGAGAGACTAGTTCGAGAAGCTGGTCCGAGAAACTGGCCCCCGGCCCCTGGCCTCCTCCTTTATTGTTCAGAAGGCCTTTTATACTTTTGATAAAACATGGAGATCAATGGATAACACAAAATTATGTAGCGTTCACAACCCAGATTCTTTCTGTATATCATTTTGTATACAAAAGGTCTCAGGTGATTTACATTATCTTCTGGCCAAGAGGCTTGTTAACACTTTTTGGCTCTCTTCCTTAATGAATGTTAATTTTGTTTCCCCTGAAGTGTTTTTCTTTAATCTGCATCTCCTTAAAGCATTAAAGTTACATCTCTATAGAACAAAGGTGCAGTGGGTTATAACAAAGAAGGTACTTAACTCAAAGATCTAATGTTGCTAATACCAGGTCTACTACTTGTTTTTCTATATACCAACTATATCTAAAAAATAAAGGATATGAAAATTTGGCAGCAAGCATTGACCCAAAAAATGAAACTTTTAATCAGTCCTATTCTAAAGCTTTTGACTCCTCGGAAGCTCCTGCATTCCTAGGATGTTTTAAGCTTCCTGTGCCTCCTGCGGTCAGGAGGCCTCAAACAATCACAAGCGCAGCTGTACGAGTCCTACAGGCAGGCTAGAAAGCCATCAGAGGGTTTTTGGATTGAAACACTCTTTCAAATGCAGAAGACTAACGCCCTGAATTGACTTTTTCCAGAAAAGGTCAGAAGAGTGAAAAAGCAGAGCACAAAAACCGGCAGATTTTTGTTGGGGTACATGCTTAAAAATTTCCAGAGGGGTCCTGAAGTCTGAGCACGCCTTGCTTATGTCAGCTTCCTTCCTCATAAACTTGTCACGGGCGGGCTTCCTCACACTGGCTCCCGGCAGGCTTAGGCCCCGGCATCGACGGAGAGGAATCCCGAGAGGCCCCCGAGCAACTCGCATGGGGACTGGCCTTTCCTGAGGCCACCAGAGCGGGTCCCTGAGGTCCCCGTCATAAGTCGAGAGCACCTGCCGCTACTCGAGAAAATCCAGGAGGTTCTCCCCTCCAGGCGAGATGAGGCCCATTTCCGCTGAGGCGTCTCGAGGCTAATCACACCTAACCTCTGGAACTTCCAAAGGGTCCTTCACACCCTTGCTGCAACTCAAGAAGTTCCCCGACATACCCGTCTCCACTCGAAGGAATCACGAGAGTCCCGCCCTCATCCAGAGAAGCCCGTTTCCGCCTCCTAGATCGAGAGGAGGGATCCTTTCCCTGCGTGGTCGGGAAAGAATTCCCGGCGTTCCGTGGCATCTCAAGAAGAGGCGCTCTCCACAGGAAAGGCGAGAGGAACTCCAGGGTCGTGCCACCATTCCCAGAGTCCCCCAGATGTCTCAGTTCATTCCAGGGAAACCTGTTTTCCCTGTACTGCCTCGACTTTCAAGCCGAGGATCGACTCACACCACGGTGGCACGTGGGACAGCCCTGCGGGAAAGCCTTGCGGGAAAGCCTCGTGGGAAAGCCTCGAGGGAAAGCCTCGTGGGAAAGCCACAGATCCCTTGATCCACGCGAAGGGGAGCATGACACTGCTGCTACAGCTCGGGAGGAAAGCGCACGTGCATGCCCCCACTCGCGACGAAGACTGACTCCCCTGGGGAGACTTCAGAAGTACCCCAAGATCCATGTCAGCACTGGAGAGGAATCCTCAGCTTCCGGCACCGACTCCACACAAGGTCTTATGCCGGGGTCCAGCCCCGGTGGATCCAGGGAATTCGAAGGTGAACGGCGTTGGCGTGGAAAGACTTGTTTATTTATTAATGTAAGATTAGATTAGGAAACTATAGTGTAGTAAGAAGATTAAGTGGAGAAAGAGGGCTGAATAGCTTGGTTTACGCGGAAGGCCAATAAAATTCCAGACAAGGAATTTGCACCACCTACGTTGGGCCACCGGCGCCCGCTTGAATATCTAAGGGTGCCTCGCCTTAAGCTCCCTTTCGTGCGGGTCTTAACAGCCGGGCAAGTAAGTAGACCTGGCGAGCCTCCGCACTCCAGGTGGAGATTCAGCCTGAAGTTAAAGTAAAGAGCAGAGAGAAGGAAAGGTAGAGAAGAAGAAAGAGAGAGAAAGACACGGGGGGAGCCAGAGTCCCAAGAAACCAGGCTGAGAGACTAGTTCGAGAAGCTGGTCCGAGAAACTGGCCCCGGCCCCTGGCCTCCTCCTTTATTGTTCAGAAGGCCTTTTATACTTTTGATAAAACATGGAGATCAATGGATAACACAAAATTATGTAGCGTTCACAACCCAGATTCTTTCTGTATATCATTTTGTATACAAAAGGTCTCAGGTGATTTACATTATCTTCTGGCCAAGAGGCTTGTTAACACTTTTTGGCTCTCTTCCTTAATGAATGTTAATTTTGTTTCCCCTGAAGTGTTTTTCTTTAATCTGCATCTCCTTAAAGCATTAAAGTTACATCTCTATAGAACAAAGGTGCAGTGGGTTATAACAAAGAAGGTACTTAACTCAAAGATCTAATGTTGCTAATACCAGGTCTACTACTTGTTTTTCTATATACCAACTATATCTAAAAATAAAGGATATGAAAATTTGGCAGCAAGCATTGACCCAAAAAATGAAACTTTTAATCAGTCCTATTCTAAAGCTTTTGACTCCTCGGAAGCTCCTGCATTCCTAGGATGTTTTAAGCTTCCTGTGCCTCCTGCGGTCAGGAGGCCTCAAACAATCACAAGCGCAGCTGTACGAGTCCTACAGGCAGGCTAGAAAGCCATCAGAGGGTTTTTGGATTGAAACACTCTTTCAAATGCAGAAGACTAACGCCCTGAATTGACTTTTTCCAGAAAAGGTCAGAAGAGTGAAAAAGCAGAGCACAAAACCGGCAGATTTTTGTTGGGGTACATGCTTAAAAATTTCCAGAGGGGTTCCTGAAGTCTGAGCACGCCTTGCTTATGTCAGCTTCCTTCCTCATAAACTTGTCACGGGCGGGCTTCCTCACACTGGCTCCCGGCAGGCTTAGGCCCGGCATCGACGGGAGAGGAATCCCGAGAGGCCCCCGAGCAACTCGCATGGGACTGGCCTTTCCTGAGGCCACCAGAGCGGGTCCCTGAGGTCCCCGTCATAAGTCGAGAGCACCTGCCGCTACTCGAGAAAATCCAGGAGGTTCTCCCCTCCAGGCGAGATGAGGCCCATTTCCGCTGAGGCGTCTCGAGGCTAATCACACCTAACCTCTGGAACTTCCAAAGGGTCCTTCACACCCTTGCTGCAACTCAAGAAGTTCCCCGACATACCCGTCTCCACTCGAAAGGAAGCACGAGAGTCCCGCCCTCATCCAGAGAAGCCCCGTTTCCGCCTCCCAGCTCGAGAGGAGGGATCCTTTCCCTGCGTGGTCGGGAAAGAATTCCCGGCGTTCCCGTGGCATCTCAAGAGAGGCGCTCTCCACAGGAAAGGCGAGAGGAACTCCAGGGTCGTGCCACCATTCCCAGAGTCCCCAGATGTCTCAGTCATTCCAGGGAAACCTGTTTTCCCTGCACTGCCTCGACTTTCAAGCCGAGGATCGACTCACACCACGGTGGCACGTGGGACAGCCCTGCGGGAAAGCCTTGCGGGAAAGCCTCGTGGGAAAGCCTCGAGGGAAAAAAGCCACAGATCCTTGATCCACGCGAAGGGAGCATGACACTGCTGCTACAGCTCGGGAGGAAAGCGCACGTGCATGCCCCCACTCGCGACGAAGACTGACTCCCCTGGGGAGACTCAGAAGTACCCCAAGATCCATGTCAGCACTGGAGAGGAATCCTCAGGTTCCGGCACCGACTCCACACAAGGTCTTATGCCGGGGTCCAGCCCGGTGGATCCAGGGAATTCGAAGGTGAACCGGCGTTGGCGTGGAAAGACTTGTTTATTTATTAATGTAAGATTAGATTAGGAAACTATAGTGTAGTAAGAAGATTAAGTGGAGAAGAGGGCTGAATAGCTTGGTTTACGCGGAAGGCCAATAAAATTCCAGACAAGGAATTGCACCACCTACGTTGGGCCACCGCGCCCGCTTGAATATCTAAGGGTGCCTCGCCTTAAGCTCCTTTCGTGCGGGTCTTAACAGCCGGGGCAAGTAAGTAGACCTGGCGAGCCTCCGCACTCCAGGTGGAGATTCAGCCTGAAGTTAAAGTAAAGAGCAGAGAGAAGGAAAGGTAGAGAAGAAGAAAGAGAGAGAAAGACACGGGGGAGCCAGAGTCCCAAGAAACCAGGCTGAGAGACTAGTTCGAGAAGCTGTCCGAGAAACTGGCCCCCGGCCCCTGGCCTCCTCCTTTATTGTTCAGAAGGCCTTTTATACTTTTGATAAAACATGGAGATCAATGGATAACACAAAATTATGTAGCGTTCACAACCCAGATTCTTTCTGTATATCATTTTGTATACAAAAGGTCTCAGGTGATTTACATTATCTTCTGGCCAAGAGGCTTGTTACCACTTTTTGGCTCTCTTCCTTAATGAATGTTAATTTTGTTTCCCCTGAAGTGTTTTTCTTTAATCTGCATCTCCTTAAAGCATTAAAGTTACATCTCTATAGCAGTGGGGAAGGTACTTAACTCAAAGATCTAATGTTGCTAATACCAGGTCTTACTTGTTTTTCTATATACCAACTATATCTAAAAATAAAGGATATGAAAATTTGGCAGCAAGCATTGACCCAATGAAATTTTAATCAGTCCTAAAGCTTTTGAGGAAGCTCCTGCATTCCTAGGATGTTTTAAGCTTCCTGTTCCTGCGGTCAGGAGGCCTCAAAGCAGCTGTACGAGTCCTACAGGCAGGCTAGAAAGCCATCAGAGGGTTTTTGGATTGATCTTTCAAATGCAGAAGACTAACGCCCTGAATTGACTTTTTCCAGAAAAGGTCAGAAGAGTGAAAAAGCAGAGCACAAAAACCGGCAGATTTTTGTTGGGGTACATGCTTAAAAATTTCCAGAGGGGTTCCTGAAGTCTGAGCACGCCTTGCTTATGTCAGCTTCCTTCCTCATAAACTTGTCAGGGCGGCTTCCTCACACTGGCTCCCGGCAGGCTTAGGCCCCGGCATCGACGGGAGAGGAATCCCGAGAGGCCCCCGAGCAACTCGCATGGGGACTGGCCTTTCCTGAGGCCACCAGAGCGGGTCCCTGAGGTCCCCGTCATAAGTCGAGAGCACCTGCCGCTACTCGAGAAAATCCAGGAGTTCTCCCCTCCAGGCGAGATGAGGCCCATTTCCGCTGAGGCGTCTCGAGGCTAATCACACCTAACCTCTGGAACTTCCAAAGGGTCCTTCACACCCTTGCTGCAACTCAAGAAGTTCCCCGACATACCCGTCTCCACTCGAAAGGAAGCACGAGAGTCCCGCCCTCATCCAGAGGAGCCCCGTTTCCGCCTCCTAGCTCGAGAGGAGGGATCCTTCCCTGCGTGGTCGGGAAAGAATTCCCGGCGTTCCCGTCGCATCTCAAGAGGAGGCGCTCTCCACAGGAAAGGCGAGAGGAACTCCAGGGTCGTGCCACCATTCCCAGAGTCCCCCAGATGTCTCAGTCCATTCCAGGGAAACCTGTTTTCCCTGCCTGCCTCTCGACTTTCAAGCCGAGGATCGACTCACACCACGGTGGCACGTGGGACAGCCCTGGGGAAAGCCTAAAGCCTCGTGGAAAGCCTCGAGGGAAAGCCTCGTGGGAAAGCCACAGATCCCTTGATCCACGCGAAGGGAAGCATGACACTGCTGCTACAGCTCGGGAGGAAAGCGCACGTGCATGCCCCCACTCGAGACGAGACTGACTCCCCTGGGGAGACTCCAGAAGTACCCCAAGATCCATGTCAGCACTGGAGAGGAATCCTCAGGTTCCGGCACGACTCCACACACAAGGTCTTATGCCGGGGTCCAGCCCCGGTGGATCCAGGGAATTCGAAGGGTGGACGGCGTTGGCGTGGAAAGACTTGTTTATTTATTAATGTAAGATTAGATTAGGAAACTATAGTGTAGTAAGAAGATTAAGTGGAGAAGAGGGCTGAATAGCTTGGTTTACGCGGAAGGCCAATAAAATTCCAGACAAGGAATTTGCACCACCTACGTTGGGCCACCGGCGCCCGCTTGAATATCTAAGGGTGCCTCGCCTTAAGCTCCCTTTCGTGCGGGTCTTAACAGCCGGGCAAGTAAGTAGACCTGGCGAGCCTCCGCACTCCAGGTGGAGATTCAGCCTGAAGTTAAAGTAAAGAGCAGAGAGAAGGAAAGGTAGAGAAGAAGAAAGAGAGAGAAAGACACGGGGGAGCCAGAGTCCCAAGAAACCAGGCTGAGAGACTAGTTCGAGAAGCTGGTCCGAGAAACTGGCCCCCGGCCCCTGGCCTCCTCCTTTATTGTTCAGAAGGCCTTTTATACTTTTGATAAAACATGGAGATCAATGGATAACACAAAATTATGTAGCGTTTCACAACCCAGATTCTTTCTGTATATCATTTTGTATACAAAAGGTCTCAGGTGATTTACATTATCTTCTGGCCAAGAGGCTTGTTAACACTTTTTGGCTCTCTTCCTTAATGAATGTTAATTTTGTTTCCCCTGAAGTGTTTTTCTTTAATCTGCATCTCCTTAAAGCATTAAAGTTACATCTCTATAGAACAAAGGTGCAGTGGGTTATAACAAAGAAGGTACTTAACTCAAAGATCTAATGTTGCTAATACCAGGTCTACTACTTGTTTTTCTATATACCAACTATATCTAAAAATAAAGGATATGAAAATTTGGCAGCAAGCATTGACCCAAAAAATGAAACTTTTAATCAGTCCTATTCTAAAGATTTTGACTCCTCGGAAGCTCCTGCATTCCTAGGATGTTTTAAGCTTCCTGTGCCTCCTGCGGTCAGGAGGCCTCAAACAATCACAAGCGCAGCTGTACGAGTCCTACAGGCAGGCTAGAAAGCCATCAGAGGGTTTTTGGATTGAAACACTCTTTCAAATGCAGAAGACTAACGCCCTGAATTGACTTTTTCCAGAAAAGGTCAGAAGAGTGAAAAAAGCAGAGCACAAAAACCGGCAGATTTTTGTTGGGGTACATGCTTAAAAATTTCCAGAGGGGTCCCTGAAGTCTGAGCACGCCTTGCTTATGTCAGCTTCCTTCCTCATAACTTGTCACGGGCGGGCTTCCTCACACTGGCTCCCGCAGTCTTAGGCCCCGGCATCGACGGGAGAGGAATCCGAGAGGCCCCCGAGCAACTCGCATGGGACTGGCCTTTCCTGAGGCCACCAGAGCGGGTCCCTGAGGTCCCCGTCGTAAGTCGAGAGCACTGCCGCTACTCGAGAAAATCCAGGAGGTTCTCCCCTCCAGGCGAGATGAGGCCCATTTCCGCTGAGGCGTCTCGAGCTAATCACACCTAACCTCTGGAACTTCCAAAAGGTCCTTCACACCCTTGCTGCAACTCAAGAAGTTCCCCGACATACCCGTCTCCACTCGAGAGGAAGCACGAGAGTCCCGCCCTCATCCAGAGGAGCCCCGTTTCCGCCTCCTAGCTCGAGAGGAGGGATCCTTCCCTGCGTGGTCGGGAAAGAATTCCCGGGTTTCCGTCGCATCTCAAGAGGAGGCGCTCTCCACACAGGAAAGGCGAGAGGAACTCCAGGGTCGTGCCACCATTCCCAGAGTCCCCAGATGTCTCAGTCCATTCCAGGGAAACCTGTTTTCCCTGCACTGCCTCGACTTTCAAGCCGAGGATCGACTCACACCACGGTGGCACGTGGGGACAGCCCTGTGGGAAAACCTCCTGGGCAAGCCTCGAGAAAGCCACAGATCCCTTGATCCACGTGAAGGGAAGCGTTACACTGCTGCTACAGCTCGAGAGGAAAGCGCACGTGCATGCCCCCACTCGAGACGAGGACTGACTCCCCTGGGGAGACTCCAGAAGAACCCAAATCCATGTCAGCACTGGAGAGGAATCCTCAGGTTCCGGCACCGACTCCACAAAAGGTCTTAGGCCCCGGCATCGACTGGAGAGGAATCCCGAGAGGCCCCCGAGCAACTCGCATGGGACTGGCCTTTCCTGAGGCCACCAGAGCGGTCGCTGAGGTCCCCGTCGTAAGTCGAGAGCACCTGCCACAACTCGAGAAAATCCAGGAGGTTCTCCCCTCCAGGCAGATGAGGCCCGTTTTCCGCTGAGGCGTCTCGAGGCTAATCACACCTAACCTCTGGAACTTCCAAAGGGTCCTTCACACCCTTGCTGCAACTCAAGAAGTTCCCCGACATACCCGTCTCCACTCGAGAGGAAGCACGAGAGTCCCCCACATCCAGAGGAGCCCCGTTCGCCTCCTAGCTCGAGAGGAGGGATCCTTTCCCTGCGTGGTCGGGAAAGAATTCCCGGGGTTCCCGTCGCATCTCAAAAGGAGCGCTCTCCACAGGAAAGGCGAGAGGAACTCCAGGGTCGTGCCACATTCCCAGAGTCCCCCAGATGTCTCAGTCCATTCCAGGGAAACCTGTTTTCCCTGCACTGCCTCGACTTTCAAGCCGAGGATTGACTCACACCACGGTGGCACGTGGACAGCCCTGTGGGAAAGCCTCGTGGGAAAGCCTCGTGGGAAAGCCTCGTGGGAAAGCCTCCTTGAAAAGCCACAGATCCCTTGATCCAGGCGAAATGGAAGCGCGACACTGGCTGCTACAGCTCGGGAGGAAGCGCACGTGCATGCCCCCACTCGAGACGAGGACTGACTCCACTGGCGAGACTCCAGAAGTACCCCAAGATCCATGTCAGCACTGGAAGAGAATCCTCAGGTTCCGGCACCGACCCACAACAAGATCTTAGGCCCGGCATCGACGAGAGAGGAATCCCGAGAGCCCCCGAGCAACTCGCATGGGACTGGCCTTTCCTGAGGCCACCAGAGTTGGTCCCTGAGGTCCCGTCCTAAGTCGAGAGCACCTGCCGCAACTCGAGAAAATCGGAGGTTCTCCCTCCAGGCGAGATGAGGCCCATTTCCGCTGAGGCGTCTCGAGGCTAATCACACCTAACCTCTGGAGCTTCCAAAGGGTCCTTCACACCTTGCTGCAACTCAAGAAAGTTCCCCGATTACCCGTCTCCACTCGAGAGGAAAGCACGAGAGTTCGCCCACATCCAGAGGAGCCCGTTTCCGCCTCCTTGGTCAAGCGGAGGGATCCTTTCCCTGCGTGGTCGGAAAGAATTCCCGGCGTTCCCGTCGCGTCTCAAGAGGAGGCACTCTCTCACAGGAAAACGCGAGAGGAACTCCAGTGTCGTGACACCAGTCCCCAGAGTCCCCAGTGTCTCAGTCCATTCCAGGGAAACCTGTTTTCCTTGCACTGCCTCGACTTTCAAGCCGAAGATCGACTCACACCACGGTGGCAACGTGGGACACCCACTGGGAAAGCCTCGTGGGAAAGCCTCGTGGGAAAAGCCTCGAGGGAAAAGCCACAGATCCCTTGATCCACGAGAAGGACATGGCATGACCAGTGCTGCTCAGCTCGAGACGAGGACTGACTCCCTGGGGAGACTGCAGAAGTACCCCAAGATCCATTGCAGCACTGAGAGGAATCCTCAGGTTCCGGCACCGATTCCACACAAAGTCTTAGGCCCCGGCATCGACGGGAGAGGTTCCCGAGAACCCCCGAGCAACTCGCATGGGGACTGGCCTTTCATGAGGCCACCAGAGCGGGTCCTGAGGTCCAAGTCGTAAGTCGAGAGCTCCTGCTGCAACTCGAGAAAATCCAGGAGGTTCTCCCCTCCAGGCGAGATGAGGCCCATTTCCGATGAGGCATCTTGAGCTAATCAACAACTCTGGAACTTCAAAGGGCCTTCAAACCCT
>NW_017217412.1:0-12553 GCF_001704415.2 Capra hircus | reverse complement strand
GGAATTCTTTCCCACCACGCAGGGAAAGGATCCCTCCTCTCGAGCTAGGAGGTGGAAACGGGCTCCTCTGGATGATGTCGGTACTCTCATGCTTCCTCTCGAGTGGAGATGGGTATGTCGGGGAACTTCTTGAGTTGCAGCAAGGGTGTGAAGGACCCTTTGGAAGTTCCAGAGGTAAGGTGTGATTAGCCTCGAGATACCTCAGCGGAAATGGGCCTCATGTCGCCTGGAGGGGAGAACCTCCTGGATTTTCTCGAGTTGCGGCAGGTGCTCTCGACTTACGACGGGGACCTCAGGGACCCACTCTGGTGGCCTCAGGAAAGGCCAGTCCCCATGCGAGTTGCTCGGGGCCTCTCGGGATTCCTCTCCCGTCGATGCCGGGGCCTAAGACCTTGGTGGAGTCAGTGCCGGAACCTGAGGATTCCTCTCCAGTGCCAACATGGATCTTCGGGGACTTCTGTAGTCTCCCCAGAGGGGTAAGTCCTCGTCTCGAGTGGGGGCATGCACGTGCGCTTTCCTCCCGAGCTGTAGCAGCAGTGTCACGCTTCCCTTTTCGTGGATCAAGGGATCTGTGGCTTTCCCTCTAGACTTTCCCATGAGGCTTTCCCACGAGGCTTTCCCACAGTGCTTTCCCACGTGCCACAGTGGTGTGAGTCGATCCTCGGCTTGAAAGTCGAGGCAGTGCAGGGAAACCAGGTTCCCTGGAATGGACTGAGACATCTGGGGGACTCTGGCAATTGGTGGCACGAACCTGGAGTTCCTCTCGCTTTTCCTCTGGAGAGCGCCTCCTCTTGAGATGCGACGGGAACGCCGCGAATTCTTTCCCCACCACGCAGGGAAAGGATCAAACCTCTCGAGTTAGGAGGCGGAAACGTGGCTCCTCTTGATGTGAGCGGCACTTTCCTGCTTCCTCTCGAGTGGAGACGGGTATGTCGCGGAACTTCTTGAGTTGCAGCAAGGGTGTGAAGGACCCTTTGGAAGTTCCAGAGGTAAGGTGTGATTAGCCTCGAGATACCTCAGCGGAAATGGGCTTCATGTCGCTTGGAGGGGAGAACCTCCTGGATTTTCTCGAGTTGCGGCATGTGCTCTCGACTTACGACGGGGACCTCAGGGACCCACTCTGGTGGCCTCAGGAAAGGCCAGTCCCCATGCGAGTTGCTCGGGGGCCTCTCGGGATTCCTCTCCCGTCGATGCCGGGGCCTAAGACCTTGTGTGGAGTCAGTGCCGGAACCTGAGGATTCCTCTCCAGTGCCGACATGGGATCTTCCGGGACTTCTGGCAATCTCCCCAGAGGCGTAAGTACTCATCTCCGAGTGGGGGCATGCACGTGCGCTTTCCTCCCGAGGCTTAGCAGCAGTGTCACGCTTCCCTTTTCGTGGATCAAGGAATCTGTGGCTTTCCACTGCCTCAGACCTTTCCCATAGAGGCTTTCCCACGAGGACTTTCCGGCCACAGGGCTTTCACCACGTGCCACCGGTGGTGCTGAGTCGATCCGCGGACTTTAAAGTCTGTGGGAAAGCTCGTGGGAAAGCTCATGGGAAAGTCAGGGAAGCCACAGATTCCTTGATCCACGAAAAGGGAAGCGTGACACTGCTGCTAAGCTCGGGAGGAAAGCGCACGTGCATGCCCCCACTCGAGATGAGTACTTACGCCTCTGGGGAGATTGCAGAAGTCCCGGAAGATCCATGTCGGCACTGGAGAGGAATCCTCAGGTTCCGGCACTGACTCCACACAAGGTCTTAGGCCCCGGCATCGACGGGAGAGGAATCCCGAGAGGCCCCCGAGCAACTCGCATGGGGACTGGCCTTTCCTGAGGCCACCAGAGTGGGTCCCTGAGGTCCCCGTCGTAAGTCGAGAGCACATGCCGCAACTCGAGAAAATCCAGGAGGTTCTCCCCTCCAAGCGACATGAAGCCCATTTCCGCTGAGGTATCTCGAGGCTAATCACACCTTACCTCTGGAACTTCCAAAGGGTCCTTCACACCCTTGCTGCAACTCAAGAAGTTCCGCCGACATACCCGTCTCCACTCGAGAGGAAGCAGGAAAGTGCCGCTCACATCAAGAGGAGCCACGTTTCCGCCTCCTAACTCGAGAGGTTTGATCCTTTCCCTGCGTGGTGGGGAAAGAATTCGCGGCGTTTCCCGTCGCATCTCAAGAGGAGGCGCTCTCCAGAGGAAAAGCGAGAGGAACTCCAGGTTCGTGCCACAATTGCCAGAGTCCCCCAGATGTCTCAGTCCATTCCAGGGAACCTGGTTTCCCTGCACTGCCTCGACTTTCAAGCCGAGGATCGACTCACACCACTGTGGCACGTGGGAAAGCACTGTGGGAAAGCCTCGTGGGAAAGCCTCATGGGAAAGTCTAGAGGGAAAGCCACAGATCCCTTGATCCACGAAAAGGGAAGCGTGACACTGCTGCTACAGCTCGGGAGGAAAGCGCACGTGCATGCCCCCACTCGAGACGAGGACTTACCCCTCTGGGGAGACTACAGAAGTCCCCGAAGATCCATGTTGGCACTGGAGAGGAATCCTCAGGTTCCGGCACTGACTCCACCAAGGTCTTAGGCCCCGGCATCGACGGGAGAGGAATCCCGAGAGGCCCCCGAGCAACTCGCATGGGGACTGGCCTTTCCTGAGGCCCACCAGAGTGGGTCCTGAGGTCCCGTCGTAAGTCGAGAGCACCTGCCGCAACTCGAGAAAATCCAGGAGGTTCTCCCCTCCAGGCGACATGAGGCCCATTTCCGCTGAGGTATCTCGAGGCTAATCACACCTTACCTCTGGAACTTCCAAAGGGTCCTTCACACCCTTGCTGCAACTCAAGAAGTTCCCCGACATACCCGTCTCCACTCGAGAGGAAGAAGCAGGAAAGTGCCGCCCACATCAGAGGAGCCACGTTTCCGCCTCCTAGCTCGAGAGGTTTGATCCTTTCCCTGCGTGGTGGGGAAAGAATTCGCGGCGTTCCCGTCGCATCTCAAGAGGAGGCGCTCTCCAGAGGAAAAGCGAGAGGAACTCCAGGTTCGTGCCACCATTGCCAGAGTCCCCCAGATGTCTCAGTCCATTCCAGGGAACCTGGTTTCCCTGCACTGCCTCGACTTTCAAGCCGAGATCGACTCACAGCACAGTGGCACGTGGGGCAGCCCTGTGGGAAAGCCTCGTGGGGAAAGCCTCGAGGAAACCACAGATCCCTTGATCCACGCGAAGGGAAGCGTGACACTGCTGCTACAGCTCGGGAGGAAAGCGCACGTGCATGCCCCCACTCGAGACGAGGACTGACACCCCTGGGGAGACTCCAGAAGTACCCCAAGATCCATGTCAGCACTGGAGAGAAATCCTCAGGTTCCGGCACTGAGTCCACAGCAGGTCTTAGGCCCCAGCATGGACGGGAGAAATCCGAGAGGCCCTCGAGCAACTCGCATGGGGACTGGCCTTTCCTGAGGCCACCAGAGCGGGTCCCTGAAGTCCCCATCGTAAGTCGAGAGCACCTGCCGCAACTCGAGAAAATCCAGGAGGTTTTCCCCTCCAGGCTCGATGAGGACTATTTCCGCTGAGGCAACTAGAGCTAATCACACCTAACTCTGGAACTTCCAAAGGGTCCTTCACACCCTTGCTGCAACTCAAGAAGTTCCCCGACATACCCATCTCCACTCGAGAGGAAGCACGAGAGTCCCGACCACATCCAGAGGAGCCCCGTTTCCACCTCCTAGCTCGAGAGGAGGGATCCTTTCCCTGCGTGCTCGGGAAAAATTTCCTGGTGTTCCCGTCGCATCTCAAGAGGAGGCGCTCTCCACAGGAAAGGCGAGAGGAACTCCAGGGTCGTGCCACCATTCCCAGAGTCCCCTAGATATCTCAGTCCATTCCAGGGAAACCTGTTTTCCCTGCACTGCCTCGAATTTCAAGACGAGGATCGACTCACACCACGGTGGCACGTGGGACAGCCCTGTGGGAAACCCTCGTGGGAAAAGCCTTGTGGGAAAGCCTCGGGGACCGCCCTTTGGGAAAGCCTCGTGGAAAGACTCGTGGGAAAGCCACGAGGGAAAGCACAGATCCCTTGATCCACGCGAAGGAAGCACGACACTGCTGCTAGAGCTCGGAAGGAAAGCACACGTGCATGCCCCCACTCGAGACGAGGACTGACTACCCTGGGGAGACACCAGAAGTACCCCAAGATCCATGTCTGCACTGGAGAGGAATCCTCAGGTTCCGGCACCGATTCCCACACAAGATCTTTGGCCCCAGCATCGACAGGAGGGAATCCCGAGAGGCCTGCGAGCTACTCGCATGGGGACTGGCCTTTCCTGAGGCCACCAGAGCGGGTCCCTGAGGTCCCTATCGTAAGTCGAGAGCACCTGCCGCAACTCGAGAAACATCCAGGCGGTTCTCCCCTCCAGGCGAGATGAGGCACATTTCCGCTAGGTGTCTCGAGGCTAATCACACCTAACCTCTGGAATTTCCAAAGGGTACTTCACACCCATGCTGCAACTCAAGAAGATCCCCGACATACCCATCTCCACTCGAGAGGAAGCACGAGAGTCCCGCCCACATCCAGAGGAGCCCCGTTTCTGCCTCCTAGCTCCAGAGGAGGAATCCTTTCCCTGCGTTGTGGGAAAGAATTCCCGGTGTTCCCATCGCATCTTAAGAGGAGGCGCTCTCCACAGGAAAGGCGAGAGGAACTACCAGGGTCGTGAAGCATTCTCGGAGTCCCCCAGATGTCTCAGTCCATTCCAGGGAATCCTGTTTTCCCTGCACTGCCTCGACTTTCAAGCCGAGGTATCTACTCACACCACGGTGGCACGTAGGACAGCCCTGTGGAAATACTCGTGGGAAAGCCTCGTGGGAAAGCCTAGAGGGAAATCCACAGATACCTTGATCCAGGCGAATGGAAGCGCGACACTGCTGCTACAGCTCGGGAGGAAAGCTCACGTGAATACCCCACTCGAAACGAGGACTGGACTCCCCTGGGGAGACTCCAGAAGTACCCCAAGATCCGTGTCAGCTCTGGATAGGAATCCTCAGGTTCCGGCACCGACTCCACACAAGATCTTAGGCCCCGGCATCGAAGGGAGAAGAATCCCGAGAGGCCCCGAGCAACTCGCATGGGGACTGGCCTTTCCTGAGGCCACCAGAGCGGGTCCCTGAGGTCCCCGTCGTAAGTCGAGAGCACCTGCCGCAACTCGAGAAAATCCAGGAGGTTCTCCCCTCCCGGCGAGATGAGTCCCATTTCCGCTGAGGCGTCTCGAGGCTAATCATACCTAACCTCTGGAAATTCCAAAGGGTCCTTCACACCCTTGCTGCAACTCAAGAAGTTCCCCGACATACCCGTGTCCACTCGAGAGGAAGCACGAGAGTCCCACCACATCCACAGTAGCCCCATTTCTGCCTCCTAGCTCGAGAGGAGGGATCCTTTCCCTGCGTGGCTCGGAAAGAATTCCCGGCGTTTCCGTCGCATCAAAGAGGAAGCGCTCTCCACAGGCAAGGCGAGAGGAACTCCAGGGTCCTGCCACCATTCCCAGAGTCCCCCCAGATGTCTCCGTCCATTCCAGGGAAACCTGTTTCCCTGCGCTGCCTCGACTTTCCAAGCCGAGGATCGACTCACACCACGGTGGCACATGGGACAGCCTGTGGGAAAGCCTCGTGGGAAAGCCTCGTGGACAGCCCTGTGGGATAGCCTCGTGGGAAAGCCTCGTGGGAAAGCCTTGAGGGAAAGCCCCTTATCCCTTGATCCACGCGAAGGGAAGCGTGACATGCTGCTACTGCTCGGGAGGAAAGCGCACATGCATGCCCCCACTCGAGACGAGGACTGATTCCACTGGGGAGACTCCAGAAGTACCCCAAGATCCATGTCAGCACTGGAGAGGATTGCTCAGGTTCCGCACCGACTCCACACAAGATCTTAGGCCCCGGCATACACGGGAGAGGAATCCCGAAAGGCCCCCGAGCAACTCGCATGGGGACTGGCCTTTACTGAGGCCACCAGAGTCGGGTCCCTGAGGTCCCTGTCGTAAGTCGAGAGCACCTGCCGCAGCTCGAGAAAATCAAGGATGGTCTCGCCTCCAGGTCAGATGAGTCCCATTTCCTCTGAGGCGTCTCGAGGCTATTCACACCTAACCTCTGGCACTTCCAAAGGGTCCTTCACACCCTTGCTGCAACTCAAGAAGTCCCCGACATACCCGTCTCCACTCGACAGGAAGCACGAGATTCCACCACATCCAGAGAGCCCGTTTCCCCTCCGAGCTCAAGAGGAGGGATCCTTTCCTGCGAGGTCGGGAAAGATTTTCCGGCATTCCCGTCGCATCTCAAGAGGAGGCGCTCTCCAGAGGAATGACGAGAGGAACTCCAGGGTCGGTGCCACATTCCCAGAGGTCCCCCAGATGGCTCCGTCCATTCCAGGGAAACCTGTTTTCCCAGCACTGCCTCGACTTTCAAGCGAGGATCGACTCACACCACCGGTGGCACGTGGGACAGCCCTGTGGAAAAGCCTCGAGGAAAGCCTCGTGGGGAAAGCCTCGAGGTAAAGCCCCTGATCCCTTGATCCATGCGAAGGGCAGCGTGACACTGCTGCTACAGCTCGGGAGGAAAGCGCACGTGCATGCCCCACTCGAGACGAGGACTGGACTCACCTGGGGAGACTCCAGAAGTACCCCAAGTTCCATGTCTGCACTGGAGAGGAATCCTCAGTTTCCCGGCAACGACTCCATACAAGGTCTTAGGCCCCGGCATCGACGGGAGAGGGAATCCCCAGAGGCACCCGAGCAACTCGCATGGGGACTGGCCTTTCCTGAGGCCACCATAGCGGGTCCCTGAGGTCCCCGTCGTAAGCCGAGAGCACCTGCAGCAACTCGAGAAAATCCAGGAGGTTCTCCCTCCAGGCGAGATGAGGCCCATTTCCGCTGAGGCGTCTCGAGGCTATTCACACCTAAACTCTGGAATTTCCAAAGGGTCCTTCACACCCTTGCTGCAACTCAAGAAGTTCCCCGACATACCCGTCTCCACTCGAGAGGAAGCACGAGAGTTCCACCCACATCCAGAGGAGCCCCGTTTCCCCCTCCGAGCTCAAGAGGAGGGATTCTTTCCCTGCGTGGTTGGGAAAGAATTCCCGTCGTTCCCGTCGCATTCAAGAGGAGGCGCTCTCCACAGGAAAGGCGAGAGGAACTCTAGGTCGTGCCACATTCCCAGAGTCTCCCGGATGTCTCAGTCCATTCCAGGGAAAACCTGTTTTCCCTGCACTGCCTCGACTTTCAAGCCAAGGATCGACTCACACCACGGTGGCACGTGGGACAGCCCTGTGGGAAAGCCTTATGGAAAGCCTCGTGAGGAAGCCTCGAGGGAAAGCCACTGATCCCTTGATCCACGCGACGGGAGCATGACACCGCTGCTACACCTCGGGAGGAAAGCGCAGGTTCATGCCCCCACTTGGAACGAGGACTGACTCCCCTGGGGAGACTCCAGAAGTACCTCAAGATCCATGTCAGCACTGGAGAGGAAACCTCAGGTTCTGGCACTGACTCCACACAAGGACTTAGGCCCGGCATCGACGGGAGAGGAATCCCGAGAGGCCCGAGCAACTCCAATGGTGACTGGCCTTTCCTGAGGCCCCCAGAGCGGGTCCCTGAGATCCCCATCGTAAGTCGAGAGCACCTGCCCTAACTCGAGAAAATCCAGGAGGTTCTCCCCTCAGGCGAGATGAGGCCCATTTCTACTGAGGCGTCTCCAGGCTAATCACACCTAACCTCTGTAACTTACAAAGGTCCTTCACATCCTTGCTGCAACTCAAGAAGTTCCCCGACATACCCGACTCCTCTCGAGAGGAAGCACGAGAGTCCCCCCACATCAAGAGGAGCCCCGTTTCCGCCTGATAGCTCGAGAGCAGGGATACCTTCCCTGCGTGGTCGGGAAAGAGTTCCCGGCGTTCCCGTCGCATCTCAAGTGGAGGTGCTCTCCACAGGAAAGGCGAGATGAACTCCAGGGTCGTGCCACCATTCCAGAGTCCCCCAGATGTCTCAGTCCATTCCAGCGAAAGCTATTTTCCCTGCAATGAATCGACTTTCAAGCCTAGGATCGACTGACACCACAGTGACACGAGGGACAGACCTGTGGGCAAGCCTCGTGGGAAAGCCTCGAGGGAAAGCCAGAGATCCCTTGATTCACGGGAAGGGAAGCGAGACACTGCTGCTACAGCTCGGGAGGAAAGCACACGTGCATGCCCCCACTCGAGACGAGGACTGACTCCCCTGGGAGACTTCAGAATTATCCCAAGATCCATGTCAGCACTGCAGAGGAAACCTCTGGTTCCGCACCGGCTCCACACAAGGTCTTAGACCCCGGCATCGACGGGAGAGGAATCCCGAGAGGCCCGAGCAACTCGAATGGGGACTGGCCTTTCCTGAGGCCACCAGAGTGGGTCCCTGAGGTCCCTGTCGTAAGTCGAGAGCACCTGCCGCAACTCGAGAAATCCAGGAGGTTCTCCCCTCCTGGCGAGATAAGGCCCATTTCCGCTGAGGCGTCTAGAGGTAATCACATCTAACCTCTGGAACTTCCAAAGGGCCTTCACACCCTTGCTGCAACTCAAGAAGTTCCCGACATACCCGTCTCCACTCAAGAGAAGCACGAGAGTCCCGGCCACATCCAGATGAGCCCTGTTTCTGTCTCTAGCTCGAGAAATAGGTATCCTTTCGGTGCGTCGTCGGGAAAGAATTCCCGGTGTCCGTCGTATCTCAAGAGGAGGCCGCTGTCCACAGGAAAGGCGAGAGGAAACTCCAGGGTCGTGCCACCATTCTAGAGTCCCCAGATATCTCAGTGCATTCCAGGGAAGCCTTTTCCCCAGCACTGCGTCGTCTTTCAAACCGAGGATCAACTGACACCACGGTGGCACGTGGGACATCACTGTGGGAAAGCCTCGTGGAAAACCTGGTGGGAAAGGCGTCGTGGAAAGCCTCGAGGGAAAGCCACAGATCCCTTGATCCTCGTGAAGGGAAGCTCAACACTGCTGCTACAGCTCGGAGGAAAGTGCACGTGCATGCCCCCACTCGAGACGAGGACTGACTCCCCTGGGGAGACTCCAGAAGTGCCAAGATACATGTCAGCAATGGAGAGGAATCCTCAGGTTTTGGCACAGACTCCACACAAGGTCTTAGGTCCGCATCGACGGGAGTGGAATCCGAGAGGCCCATGAGCAACACGCATGGGGACTGGCCTTTCCTGAGGCCACCAGAGCGGGTCCCTGAGGTCCCTGTCGTAAGTCGAGAGCACCTGCCGCAACTCGAGAAATCCAGGAGGTTCTCCTCTTCTGGCGAGATAAGGCCCATTTCCGCTTGAGGCGTCTCGAGGCCTAATCACATCTAACCTCTGGAACTTCCAAAGGGCCCTTCACACCCTTGCTGCAACTCAAGAATTTCCCAGACATACCCGTCTCCACTTGAGAGGAAGCACGAGAGTCCCGACCACATCCAGAGGAGCCCCGTTTCGGCCTCCTAGCTCGAGAGAGGATCCTTCCGTGTGTTGTCGGAAAGAATTCCCGAAGTTCCCGTCGCCATCAAAGAGGAGGTGCTCTCCACAGGAAAGGCGAGAGGAACTCCAGGGTCGTGCCACCATTCCCAGAGTCCCCCAGATGTCTCAGTCCATTCCGGGAAACCTTTTTCCCTGCACTGCCTCGACTTTCAAGCCGAGATCGACTCACAGCACGGTGGAACGTGGGACAGCCCTGTGGGAAAGCCTCGTTGGAAAGCTCGTGGGAAAGCCTCGAGTGATAACCACAGATCCCTTGATCCATGCGAAGGGAAGCGTGACACTGCTGCTAAGCTCGGGAGGAAAGCGCACGTACATGCCCCACTCGAGCCGAGGTCTGACGCCCCTGGCGAGACTCCAGACGTCCCCGAAGATCCATGTCGGCACTGGAGAGGAATCCTCAGGTTCCGGCACTGACTCCACACAAGGTCTTAGGCCCCGGTATCGACGGGAGAGGAATCCCGAGAGGCCCCCGAGCAACTCGCATCGGAACTGGCCTTTCCTGAGGCCACCAGAGCGGGTCCTGAGGTCCCCGTCGTAAGACGAGATAACCTGCGCAACTCGAGAAAATCCAGGAGGTTCTCCCTCCGGCGAGATGAGGCCCATTTCCGCTTGAGGCGTACGAGGCTAATCACATCTAAAATCTGGAATTTCTAAAGGCTCCTTCACACCTTGCTGCAACTCAAGAAGTTCCCCGACATACCCGTCTCCACTCGAAAGAAGCACGAGATCCCGCTCACATCCAGAGGAGCCCCGCTTCCGCCTCCTAGCTCGAGAGGAGGCGACCCTTTCCCTGCGTGGTTGGAAAGAATTCCTGGCGTTCCCGTCGCATCTCAAGAGGAGGCGCTCTCCACAGGAAAGGCGAGAGGAACTGCAGGGTGGTTCCACCATATCCTGAGTCCCAAGATTCTCAGTCCATTTCAGGGAAACCTGTTTTCCCCGCAATGCCTCGACTTTCACGCGAGGATCCACTCACACCATGGTGGCACGTGGGACAGCCCTGTGGGAAAGCCTCGTGGGAAAGCCATAGATCTCTTGATCCCCACGACGGGAAGAGTGACACATCTGCTACACTGTCCATGTGGTCACGGTCGTATGTCGAGAGCACCTGCCGCAACTCGAGAAAATCCAGGAGGTTCTCTGCTCCTGTCGAGATGAGGCCCATTTTCTCTGCGGCGTCTCGAGAGTAATCACACCTAAACTCTGGAACTTCCAAAGGCGTCCTACACACCCTTGCTACAACTCAGGAGGTTCCCCGATATACCCGTCTCCACTCCAGAGGAAGCACGAGCGTCCGGCCTCCTCCAGAGGAGCTCCGTTTCCGCCTCCAAGCTCGAGATGAGGGATCCTTCCCTGCTTCCTCGGGAAAGAATTCCCGACGTTTCCGACGCATCTCAAGGGGGAGGCGCGCTGCACAGGAAAGGCGAGAGGAACTCATGGTCGTGCCACCATTCCAAGAGCCTCCAGATGTCTCCGTCCATTCCCAGAGGATCCTGTTTTTCCCTGCACTGCTTCGACTTTCATGCGAGGATCGACTCACACCACGGTGGCACGTGGGAGAGCCCTGTGGGAAAGCCTCGTGGGACAGCCTCGAGGGAAAGCCACAGATCCCTTTGATCCACGCGACGGGAAGCGTGACACTGCCTGCTACACCTCGGGAGGAAAGCGCACGTGCATGCCCCACTCGAGACAAGGACTGACTCCCCTGGGGAGACTCCAGAAGTACCGCAGGATCCATATCAGCACTGGAAGAGGACTCCACACAAGGTCTTAGGCCCCGGCATCGATGGGAGAGGAATCACGAGAGGCCCCCTAGCAACACGCATGATAACTGGCCTTTCCTGCGGCCGCCAGAGCGGGTCCCTGAATCCCCGTCGTAACTCGAGAGCACCTGCTGAAACTCGGAATATCCAGGAGCCTCTCCATTCCAGGCGACATGAGGCCCATTTCCGCTGAGGCATCTCGAGACTAACCACACCTAACCTCTGGAACTTCCAAAGGGCCCTTCACACCCTTGCTGCAACTCAAGAAGTTCCCCGACATACCCGTCCTCTTCACGTTCTGCCATAATGGTGGTGTCATCTGCATATCTAAGTTGATTGATATTTCTACCGGCAATCTTGATTCCAGCTTATGTATCTTCCATCCCAGCATTTTTCATGATGTACTCTGCATAGAAGTTAAATAAACAGGGTGACAATATACAGCCTTGACATACTCCTTTTCCTTTTTGGAACCAGTCTGTTGTTCCATGTCCTGCTCTAACTGTTGCTTCCTGACCTTCATCCAGATTTCTCAAGAGGCAGGTTAGGTGGTCTGGTATTCCCATCTTTTCAGAATTGTGGCTAAAACAACAGTATAAGGACCTTTCCGATGTCAGGCCAAGGAATTGTGTTTCCAGTCATTGAGCCACACCTGATCACTGAGCACAAATTCATGAATCTGTTCCTCAAGGGGGGAATGATATTCTTTTTTATACAAACTTAGTTACCTGATTTATTACCTTACCTAATTGTTCCATCTGCCTGTGAAATCCCACCCCCTTACTTGTGGCAAATCTGCTAACACCTGCCTCACGTGGGAGGGGTCTCCCATAGAAAATTTCATAAGGACAACAACTGTGGGAACGTGCGGTTACCCGTAATATGAGTAAGTCTGCCGGAAGCAAGCCCATCCACGTACAGTCAGTCTCTATGATCCATTTTGAAAGTGTCTCTTCAAGAGTTTGGTTGTTTCTTCCACCATTCCAGAACACTGGGCCTATATGCTGTATGTAATTTCCACTGATATTTAGAGCTTCACATACCTGTTAATTAAACGCGGCTACAAAGACAGGGCCATTGTCGGATTCTAATACTGGTTGGAAACCCAAGTCTGGGAATTATTTCTCAAATCAGCGAGCTACTTCATTTTCTTTTTCAGATCAGGTAGGGAAGGCCTCTGCCCAACCGGGAGAAGGTACCTACTATTCTAGTAAGTCATGATACAGGTGACTGCCTTTGCTTCCCCGAAGGACACTCGCTTTCCCTGCATCCTGAGAACTCCACGTCTCAGCAG
>NW_017217411.1:0-12553 GCF_001704415.2 Capra hircus | reverse complement strand
CCTTACTGCAAATCAAGAAGTTCCCGACATACCCATCTCCACTCTAGAGAATAAAGAGAGTCCCGCCCACATCCAGAGGGCACCCGTTTCCGCTCCTAGCTCGAGAGGAGTGATCCTTTCCCTCCTGGGTCGAGAAAGAATTCCCGGCGTTCCCGTCCCATCTCAAGAGGAGTGCTCTCCACAGGAAAGGCGAGGGGAACTCCAGGGTCGTGCCACCATTCCAGAGCCCCAGATGTCTCAGTTCATTCCAGGGAAAAAACTGTTTTCCCTGCACTGCCTCGACTTTCATGCGAGGATCGACTCACACCAGGGTGGCACGTGGGACAGCCCTGTGGGAAGCCCTGTGGGAAAGCCTCGTTAGGAAAGCCTCGAGCGAAAGCCACAGATCCCTTGATCCACAGGAAGGGAAACGTGACACTGCTGCTACAGCTCGGGAGGAAATCGCACGTGCATGCCCCCACTCGAGACGAGGACTGACTCCCTGGGGAGACTCCAGAAGTACCCCCAAGATCCATGTCGGCACTGGAGAGGAATCCTCAGGTTCCGGGCACCGACTCCACACAAGGTCTTAGGACCCCGGCATTGACGGGAGAGGAATCCCGAAGAGGCCCCTGAGCAATTCGCATGGGGACTGCCTTTCCTGAGGCCACCAGAGCGGGTCCCTGAGGTCCCCGTCGTAAGTCGAGAGCACCTCGGCAACCTCGAGAAATCCAGGAGGTTTCTCCCTCCAGGCGAGATGAGGGCCTATTTCCGCTGAGGTGTCTCGAGGCTAATCACATCTAACCTCTGGAACTTCCAAAGCGGTGCTTCACACCCTTTGTGACAACTCAAGAAGTTCCCCGACATACCCGTCTCCACTCGAGACGAAGCAGGAGAGTTCCGCCCACATCCAAGGAGCCCCGTTTCCGCCTCCTAGCTCGAGAGGAGGGATCCTTTCCCTGCGTGGTTCGGGAAAGAATTCCCCGGCGTTCCCGTCGCATCTCAAGAGGAGGTCGCTCTCCACAGGAAAGGCGAGAGGAACTCCAGGGTCGTGCCACCATTCCCCAGAGTCCCCCAGATGTCTCAGTCCATTCCAGGGAAACCTGTTTTTCCCTGCACTGCCTCGACTTTCAAGCCGAGGGATCGACTCACACTACGGTGGCATGTGGGACAGCATCCTGTGGAAAGCCTCATGGGAAAGCCTTGTGGGAAAGCCTCGAGGGAATGCCCCTTATCCCTTGATCCACGCAAAGGAAGTGTGACACTGCTGCTACAACTCGGGAGGAAAGCGCACGCTGCATGCCCCACTCAGAGACGAGGACTGACTCCCCTGGGGAGACTCCAGAAGTACCCCCAAGATCCATGTCAGCATTGGAGAGGAATGCTCAGGTTTCGACACCGACTCCACACAAGGTCTTAGGCCCCGGCATCAATGGGAGAGGGAATCCCGAGAGGCCCCCCGAGCAACTCGCATGGGGACTGGCCTTTGCTGAGCGCCACCAAAGCGGGTCCCTGAGGTCCCCGTCATAAGTCGAGAGCACCTGCCGCAACTCGAGAAAATCCAGGAGGTTCTCCCCTCCAGGCGAGATGAGGCCCATTTCCGCTGAGGCGACTCGAGGCAAATCACACCCTAACCTCTGGAACTTCCAAAGGGTCTTTCACACCCTTGCTGCAAATCAAGAAGCTCCCCGACATACCCGTCTTCCACTCGAGAGGAAGCACGAGAGTCCCGCCCACATCCAGAGGAGGCCCGTTTCCGCCTCCTAGCTCAAGAGGAGGGGTCCTTCCACTGCGTGCTCAGGAAAGAAATACCGGCGTTTCCGTCGCATCTCAGGAGGACGCACTCTCCACAGGAAAAGCGAGAGGAACTACAGGGTCGTGCCACCATTCCCCGAGTCCCGCAGATGTCTCAGTCCATTCCAAGGGAAACCTGTTTTCCCTGCACTGCCTCGACTTTCAAACCGAGGATCGACTCACACTACAGTGGCACGTGGGACAGCCATGTGGAAAAGCCTCGTGGGAAAGCCTCGTGGGAAAAACTCGAGGGAAAGCCCCTGATCCCTTGATCCACGGGAAGGGAAGCGCGACACTGCTGCTACAGCTCGGGAGGAAAGCGTCGATGCATGCCCCCACTCGAGTCGAAGACTGACTGCCCCTGGTGGAGACTCCAGAAGTACCCCAAGATCCATGTCAGCAGTGGAGAGGAATGCTCAGCTTCCGGCACCGACTCCACGCAAGATCTTAGGCCCCGGCATCGACGGGAGAGGAATCCCGAGAGGCCCCCGAGCAAACTCGCATGGGGACTGGCCTTTCCTGAGTCCACCTGAGCGGGTCCCTGTGGTCCCCGTCGTAAGTCGAGAGCAGCTGCCGCAACTCGAGAAAATCCTGGAGGTTCACTCCTCCAGGCGAGATGAGGCCCATTTCCGCTCAGGCGTCTCGAGGCTCATCACACCTAACCTCTGGAACTTCCAAAGGGTCCTGTACACCCTTGCTGCAACTCAAGAAGTTCCCCGACATACCACGTCTCCACTAGAGAGGAAGCCCGAGAATTCTGCCCACATCCAGAGGAGCCCCGTTTCTGCCTCCTAGCTGGAGAGGAAGTATCCTTTCCCTGCGTGTTCGGGAAAGAATTCCCGGCGTTCGGGTCGATCTCAAGAGGAGGCGCTTTCCACAGGAAAGGCGAGAGGATCTCCAGGGTCGTGCCACCATTCCCAGAGTCCCCCAGATGTCTCAGTCCATTCCAGTGAAACCTCTTTTTCCCTGCACTGCCTCGACTTTCAAGCCGAGGATCGACTCACACCCCGGATGGCACGAGGGACAGCCCTGTGGGAAAGCCTCGAAGGAAAGCCACTGATCCCTTGATACACGCCAAGAGAAGCGTGACACTGCTGCTACAGCTCGGGAGGAAAGCGCACGTGCATGCCCCCACTCGAGACGAGGACTGACTCCCCTGTGGAGACTCCAGAAGTACCTCAAGATCCATGTCAGCACTGGAGAGGAATCCTCAGGTTCCGGCACTGACTCCACACAAGGTCTTAAGGCCCTAGCATCGACGGGAGAGGAATCCCGAGAGGCCCCGAGCAACACGCATGGGGACTGGCCTTTCCTGAGGCCACCAGAGCGGGTCCCTGAGGTCCCCGTCGTAAGTGCAGAGCTCCTGCCCCAACTCGAGAAAATCCAGGACATTCTCCCCTCCAGGTGAGATGAGGCCCATTTCCGCTGAGGCGTCTCGAGGCTAATCACACCTAACCTCTGGAACTTCCAAAGGGTCCTTCACACCCTTGCTGCAACTCAAGAAGTTCCCCGACATACCCGTCTCCATTCGAGAGGAAGCACGAGAGTCCCGCCCACATCCAGAGGAGCCCCATTTCCACCTCATACCTCGAGAGGAGGGATCCTTTCCTGCGTGGTCGGGAAAGAGTTCCCGGCGTTCCCGTTGCATCTCAAGAGGAGGCGCTCTCCACAGGAGAGGCGAGAGGAACTCCAGGGTCGTGCCACCATTCCCAGAGTCCCCCAGATGTCTCAGTCCATTCCAGGGAAACCTGTTTTCCCTGCACTGCCTCGACTTTCAAGCCGAGGATCGACTCACACCACGGTGGCACGTGGGACAGCCCATGGGAAAGCCTCTTGAGAAAGCTTCTGGGGAAAGCCACAGATCCCTTGACCCACGCGAAGGGAAGCATGACACTGCAGCTACAGCTCGGGAGGAAAGCACAAGTCATGCCCCCATTAGAGACGAGGACTGACTCCCCTGGGGAGACTCCAGAAGTACCCCTAGATCCTTGTCAGCACTGGAGAGGAATCCTCAGGTTCTGGAACCGACTCCACACAAGGTCTTGTGCCCTGGCATCGACGAGAGAGGAATCCCGAGAGGCCCCCGAGCAACTCGCATGGGGATTGGCCTTTCCTGAGGCCACCGAGCGGTCCTGAGGTCCCCATCGTAAGTCGAGAGCACCTGCCGCAACTCAATAAAATCCAGGATGTTCTCCCTTCAAGGTGAGATGAGGCCCATTTCCGCTGAGGCGTATCGAGTCTAATCACACCTAACCTCTGGAACTCCCAAAGGGTCCTTCACACCCTTGCTGCAACTCAAGAAGTTCCCCGACATACCCGTCTCCACTCGAGAGGAAGCACGAGAGTCCCGTCCACATCCAGAAGAGCCCCGTTTCCGCCTCCTAGCTCGAGAGGATGGATACTTTACCTGCGTGGTCGAGAAAGATTTCCCGGCGTTCAGGTCGCATCTTAAGAAGAGGCCCTCTCCACAGGAACGTCGAGAGGAACTCCAGGGTCATGATACCATTTCCAGAGTCCCCGAGAGGTCTCAGTACATTCTAGCGAAAACTGTTTTCCCGGCACGGCCTCGACTTTCAAGCCGAGGATCCACTCACACCACGGTGGCATGTGGGACAGCCCAGTGGGAAAGCCTCCTGGGAAAGCCTTGTGGGAAAGCCTCGAGGGAAAGCCACAGATCCCTTGATCCACGCGAAGGGAAGCGTGAAACTGCTGCTACAGCTCGGTAGGAAAGCGCACGTGCATGCCCTCACTCGAGACGAGGACTAACTCCCCTGGGCAGACTCCAGAAGTACCCCAAGATCCATGTCAGCACTGGAGAGGAATCCTCAGGTTCCGACACCCACTCCACACAAGTTCTTAGGTCCCGGCATCGAAGGGAGAGGAATTCCGAGAGGCCCCCGAGCAACTCGCATGGGGACTGGCCTTTCCTGAGGCCACCAATGCGGGTCCCTGAGGTCCCCGTCTTAAGTCGAGAGAAGCTGCCGCAACTCGAGAAAATCCAGAGGGTTCTCCTCTCCAGGCGAGATGAGGCCCATTTCTGCTGAGGCGTCACCAGGGTAATCACACCTAAACTCTGTAACTTCCAAAGGGTCCTTCACATCCTTGCTGCAACTCAAGAAGTTCTCCGACATACCCGTCTCCACTCGAGAGGAAGCACGAGAGTACCGCCCACATCCAGAGGAGCCCCGTTTCCACCTCCAAGCTCGAGAGGAGGGATCCTTTCCCTGCGTAGTCGGGAAAGAATTCCTGGCGTACACATCGCATCTCAAGAGCAGGCGCTCTCCACAGGAAAGGCGAGAGGAACTTCAGGGTCGTGCCACCATTCCCAGAGTCCCCCAGATGTCTCAGTCCATTCCAGGGAAACCTGTTTTCCCTGCACTGCCTCGACTTTCAAAACGAGGATCGACTCACACCACGGTGGCACGGGGGACAGCCCTGTGGGAAAGCCTCGTGGGAATGCCTGGTGGGAAAGCCTCGAGGGAAAGCCACAGATCCCTTGATCCACGCAAAGGGAAGCGTGACACTGTTGCTACAGCTCGGGAGGAAAGCGCAAGTGCATGCCCCCAGTCGAGACGAGGACTGACTCCCCTGGGGAGACTCCAGAAGTACCCCAAGATCCATGTCAGCACTGGAGAGGAATCGCAGGTTCCGGCACCGACTTCACACAAGGTCTTAGGCCCTGGCATCATTGGGAGAGGAATCCCGAGAGGCCCCCGAGCAACTCGCATGGGGACTGGCCTTTCCTGAGGCCACCAGAGCGGGTCCCTGAGTCCCCGTCTTAAGTTGAGAGCACCTGCCGCAACTCGAGAAAATCTGGGAGGTTCTCGCCTCCAGGCGACATGAGGCTCATTTCCGCTGAGTTGTCTCGAGGCTAATCACACCTAACCCCTGGAACTTTCAAAGGTTATTCACACCCTTGCTGCAACTCCAAAAGTTCCCCGACATACCCGTCTCCACTCGAGAGGAAGCACGAGACTCCCGCCCACATCCAGAGGAGCCCCGTTTCCGCCTCCTAGCTCGAGAGGAGGGATCCTTTACCTGCGTTGTCGGGAAAGAATTCCCGGCGATCCCGTCGCATCTCAAGAGGAGGCACTCTCCACAGGAAAGGCGAGAGGAACTCCAGAGTCGTGCCACCATTCCCAGAGTCCCCCAGATGTCTCAGTCCATTCCAGGGAAACCTGTTTTCCCTGCACTGCCTCGACTTTAAAGCCGAGGATCGACTGACACCACGGTGGCTCGAGGGACAGCCCTGTGGGTAGGACCTCGTGGGAAAGCCTCGAGGGAAAGCCACAGATCCCTTGATCCATGGGAAGGGAAGCGCGACACTGCTGCTACAGCTCGGGAGGAAAGCGCACGTGCATGCCCCCACTCGAGACGAGGACTGACTCCCCTGGGGAGACTCCAGAAGTACCCCAAGATCCATGTCAGCACTGGAGAGGAATCCTCAGGTTCCGGCACCTACTTCACAGAATGGTCTTAGGCCCCGGCATCGACGGGAGAGGAATCCCAAGAGGCCCCTGAGCAGCTCGCATGGGGACTGGCCTTTCCTGAGCCCACCAGAGCGGGTACCTGATGTCCGCCGTCGTTAGTCGAGAGCACTTGCCGCAACTCGAGAAAATACAGGAGGTTCTCCCCTCCAGGCGAGATGAGGCCCATTTCCGCTGAGGCGTATCGAGGCTAATCACACCTAACCTCTGGAACTTCCAAAGAGTCCTTCACACCCTTGGTGAAACTCAAGAAGTTCCCCGACATACCCGTCTCCACTCGAGAGGAAGCACGAGAGTCCCGCCCACATCCAGAGGAGCCCCGTTTCCGCCTCCTAGCTCGAGAGGAGGGATCCTTTCCCTGCGTGCTCAGGGAAAGAATTCCCGGCGTTCCCGTCGCATCTCAAGAGGAGGCGCTCTCCACAGGAAAGGCGAGAGGAATTCCAGGTTCGTGCCACATTCCCAGAGTCCCCCAGATGTCTCAGTCCATTCCAGGGAAACCTGTTTTCCCTGCACTGCCTCGATTTTCAGGCCGAGGATCGACTCACACCACGGTGGCACGTGGGACAGCCCTGTGAGAAAGCCTCGTGGGAAAGCCACGTGGGAAAGCCAAGAGGGAAAGCCACAGATCCCTTGATCCACGCGAAGGGAAGCGTGACACTGCTGCTACAGCTTGAGAGGAAAGCCCATGTGCATTCCCCCAGTCGAGACGAGGACTGACTCCACTGGGGAGACTTCAGAAGTAACCCAAGATCCATGTCAGCACTGGAGAGGAATACTCAGGTTCCGGCACCGACTCCACACAAGGTCTTAGACCCCGGCATCGACGGGAGAGGAATCCTGAGAGGCCCCAAAGCAACACGCTTAGGGACTGGCCTTTCCTGAGGCCACAAGTGCGGGTCCCTTTGGTCCCCGTCAGTAAGTCGAGAGCTCCTGCCGCAACTCGAGAAAATCTAGGAGGTTCTCCCCTCCATGTGAGATGAGGGCCATTTGCGCTGAGGCGTCTCGAGGCTATTCATACCTAACCTCTGGAACTTCCAAAGGGTCCTTCACACCCTTGCTGCAACTCAAGAAGTTCGCCCGACATACCCGTCTCCACTCGAGAGGAAGCACGAGAGTCCCGCCCACATCCAGAGGATTCCTGTTTCCGCCTCCTAGCTCGAGAGGTAGGGATCCTTTGCCTGCGTTGTCGGGGAAGATTTCCCGGGTTTCCGTCGCATCTCAAGAGGAGGCGCTCTCCACATGAAAGGCGAGAGGAAATCCAGTGTCGTGCCACCATTCCCAGAGTCCCCCAGATGTCTCTGTCATTACAGGGAAACATGTTTTCCCTGCATTTCGTCGACTTTCAAGACGAGGATCGACTCACACCACGGTGACACGTGGGACAGCCCTGTGGAAAAGCCTCGTGGGAAAGCCTCGAGGGAAAGACACAGATCCCTAGATCCACGCGAAGGGAAGCGCGACACTGCTGCTACAGCTCGGAAGGAAATAGCACGTGCATGCCCCCACTCGAGACGAGGACTGACTCCACTGGGGAGACTCCAGAAGTACACCAGATCCACGTCAGCACTGGAGAGGAAACCTCAGGTTCCGGCACCGGCTCCACACAAGATCTTAGGCCCCGGCATCGATGGGAGAGGAATCCCGAGAGGCCCCCGAACAACTCGCATGGGGACTGGCCTTTCCTGATGCCACCAGAGCGGGTCTCTGAGGTCCCCGTCGTAAGTCGAGAGCACCTGCCGCAACTCGAGAAAATCCAGGAGGTTCTCCCCTCCAGGCGAGATGAGGCCCATTTCCGCTGAGGCGTCTCGAGGCTAATCACCCCTAACCTCTGTAACTTCCAACGGGTTCTTCACACCCATGCTGCAACTCAAGAAGTTCCCCGACATAAGCGTCTCCACTCGAGAGGAAGCATTAGAGTTCCGCGCACATCCAGAGGAGCCCCGTTTCCGCCTCCTAGCTCGAGAGGAGGGATCCTTTCCCTGCGTGGTCGGGAAAGAATTCCCGGCATTCCCGTCGCATCACAAGAGGAGGTGCTCTCCACAGGAAAGGCGAGAGGAACTCCAGGGTCGTGCCACCATTCCCAGAGTCCCCCAGATGTCTCAGTCCATTCCAGGGAAATCTGTTTTCCCTGCATTGCCTGGACTTTCAAGCGAGGATCGACTCACACCACGGTGTCACGTGGGACAGCCCGGTGGGAAAGCCTCATGGGAAAGCCTCGTGGGAAATCCTTGAGGGAAAGCCACAGATCCCTTGATCCACGCGAAGGGAAGAGTGACACTGCTGCTACAGCTTGGGAGGAAAGCGCACTTGCATGCCCCCACTCGAGACGAGGACTGACTCCCCTGGGGAGACTACAGGAGTACCCCAAGGTCCATGTCAGCACTGGAGAGGAATCCTAAGGTTCCGGCACCGACTCCACACAAGATCTTAGGCCACGGCATCGAAGGGAGAGGAATCCGAGAGGCCCACCAGCAACTCGCATGGGGACTGGCCTTTCCTGAGACCACCAGAAGCGGGTCCCTGAGGTTCCCGTCGTAAGTCGAGAGCACCTGCGGCAACTCGAGAAAATCCAGGAGGTTCTCCCCTCCAGGCGAGATGAGGCCCATTTCCTCTGAGGCGTCTCGAGGATAACCCACCTATCCTCTCGAACTACCAACGGTTCCTTCACACCCTTGCTGCAACTCCAAGAAGTTCCCCGACATACCCGTCTCCACTCGAGAGGAAGCACGGAGAGTCCCGCCCACATCCACAGGAGCCCCGTTTCCGCCTCCTAGCTCTAGAGGAGCGATCCTTTCCCTGCGTAGTCGGGAAATAATTCCCGGCGTTCCCGTCGCATCTCAAGAGGAGGTGCTCTCCACAGGAAACGCGAGAGTATCTCCAGGGTCGTGCCACCATTCCCAGAGTCCCCCAGATGTCTCCGTCCATGCCAGGGAAACCTGTTTTCCCTGCACTGCCTCGACTTTCAAGCTGAGGATCGACTCACACCACCGTGGCACGTAGGACAGCCCTGTGGTAAAGCCTCGTGGGAAAGCCTCGTGGGAAAGCCTCGAGGGAAAGCCCTCATCCCTTGATCCACATGAAGGGAAGCGTGACACTGCTGCTACAGCTCGTGAGGAAATAGCACGTGCATACCCCCACTCGAGACGAGGACTGACTCCACTGGGGAGACTCCAGAAGTACCCCAGATCCGACGTCAGCACTGGAGAGGAATCCTCAGGTTCCCACACCGACTCCACACAAGATCTTAGGCCCCGGCATCAACGGGAGAGTAATCCGGAGAGGCCCCGGAGCAACTCGCATGGGGACTGGCCTTTCCTGGAGGCCACCAGAGCGGGTCCCTGAGGTCCCCGTCGTAAAGTCGAGAGCACCTGCCGCAACTCGAGAAAATCCAGGAGGTTCTCCCCACCAGGCGAGATGAGGCCCATTTCCGCTGAGGCGTCTCGAGGCTAATCACACCTAACCTCTGGAACTTCCAACGGGTCCTTCACACCCTTGCATGCAACTCAAGAAGTTCCCCGACATACCCGTCTCCACTCGAGAGGAAGCACCGGGGTCCCGCCCACATCCAGAGGAGCCCCGTTTCCGCCTCCTAGCTCGAGAGGAGGGATCCTTTCCCTGCGATGGTCGGGAAAGAATTCCCGGCGTTCCCGTCGCATCACAAGAGGAGGCGCTCTCGACAGGAAAGGCGAGAGGAACTCCAGGGTCGTGCCACCATTCCCAGAGTCCCCAGATGTCTCCAGTCCATTCCAGGGAAACCTGTGTTCCCTGCATTGCCTCGACTTTCAAGCCGAGGATCGACTCACACCACGGTGGCACGTGAGGACAGCCCTGTGGAAAGCTCGTGGAAAGCCTCGTGGGAATGCCTCGAGGGAAGCCACAGATCCCTTGATTCACGCGAAGGGAAGCGTGACCACTGTTGCTACAGCTTGAGAGGAAAGCCCATGTGCATCCCCCAGTCGAGACGAGGACTGACTCCACTGGGGAGACTTCAGAAGTAACCCAAGATCCATGTCAGCACTGGAGAGGAATACTCAGGTTCCGGCACCGACTCCACACAAGGTCTTAGACCCCGGCATCGACGGGAGAGGAATCCCGTGTGGCCCCGAGCAACTTAGCATGGGGACTGGCCTTTCCTGGAGGCCACCAGAGCGGGTCCCTGAGTCCCCGTCGAAAGTCGAGAGCACCTGCCCAACTCAGAGAAAATCCTGGAGGTTCTCCCCTCCAGGCGAGATGAGGCCATTTCCGGCTGTAGGCGTCATCGAGGCTAATCACACCTAACCTCTGGAACTTCGAAAGGGTCCTTCACACCCTTGCTGCAACTCAAGAAGATCCCCGACATAACCCGTCTCCACTCGAAGAGGAAGCACGAGAGTCCGCCCACATCCAGAGGAGCCCGTTTACGCCTCCTAGCTCGAGAGGAGGGATCCTTTCCCTGCGTGGTCGGGAAAGAATTCCCGGGTCCTTCCGTCGCATCTCAAGAGGAGGCGTTCTCCACAGGAAAGGCGAGAGGAACTCCAGGGTCGTACCACCATTCCCAGAGTCCCCCCAGATATCTCCCGTCCATTCCAGGGAAACCTAGTTTCCACTGCACTGCTCGACTTTCAAGCCGAGGACGACACACACACGGTGGAACGTAGGACAGCCTCTGAGGAATACGCCTCGTGGGGGATTGCCCCTGCATCCCTTGCATTTCCACTGCCGAAGGAAAGCGCGCACTGTTTTGTACAGATCGTGGAGGAAAGCTACGCTGCATCCCCACTTCGAGACGAGGGACTGGACTCCCCTGGGAGACTACCAGAAGTTTCCCAAGATCCATGTCCAGCATGGCAGAGGATCCTCAGGCCTTTGGCACTGACTCCAACCCATAGGCTCTTACGCCCCAGCCATCGCACGCGAGAGGAAATCCGCAGAGGCCCCCGAGCAACTCGCATGGCCGGACTGCCTTCCTTGAGGCACCAGAGCGGAGTCCCTTGCTGCGCTTTCCCACCGAAGGCTTTCCCACGCAGGCTTTCCCACAGCTGCTAGGCTGTTCCCACGTGCCAACGCGTGTGTAGTCGACTCCTCGGCCTTTGAGTTCGAGGCAGTATGCAGGGGAAAACACAGGTTTCCCTGGAATGGACTGAGATATCTGGGGGACTCGCGAATGCGTGGCACGACCGCTGAGTTCCTCTCCGCCTTTATTCTTGGAGAGCGCCTCCTCTTGAGATGCGACGGGAACGCCGGAATTCTTTCCGACCACAGACAGGAAAGCGATACCCTCCTCTCGAGTAGGAGCGGAAACGGGCTCCTCTGGATGTGCGGCGGGGACTCTCGTGCCTCTCCTCGAGTGGAGACGCGGTATGTCGGGAACTTCTTGAGTTGTAGCAAGGGTGTGAAGGACCCTTTGGAAGTTCAGAGGTTAGGTTGTATTAGCCTCGAGACGCCTCAGAGGAAATGGCCTCATCTGCCTGGAGGGGAGAACCTCCTGGATTTTCTCGAGTTTTCGGCAGGTGCTCTCGACTTACGACGGGGACCTCAGGGACCCGCTCTGGTGGCCTGCAGAAAGGCCAGTCCCCATGCGAAGTTTCTCCGGGGCCTTTCGGGGCTTCTTCTCCCGTCGATGCGCGGGCCTAAGTCTTGTGTGGAGTCGGTGCGGAACCTGAGGATTCCCTCTCCAGTGCTGACAGGATCTTGGGGTACTTCTGGAGTCTCCCCAGGGAGTCAGTCCTTGTCTCGAGTGGGGCATGCACGTCGCTTTCCTTCGAACAGTAACAGCAGTGTCACGCTTCCTTCGCGTGGTCAGGGATGGCTTTCCTCGAGGCTTTCCCCGAGGCTTTCCACGAGCTTCTCCCACAGGGCGTCCCACGTGCCACCGGATGTGAGTCGATCCTCGGTTGAAAGTCGAGGCGTGCAGGGAAAACAGTTTCCTGCAATGGACTGGAACATCTGGGGACTCTGGGAATGGTGGCACGACCCTGGAGTTCCTCTCGCCTTTCCTGTGGAGAGCGCTCTCTTGAAGATGCGACGGAACGCTTTGTCAGTACCTCGTCTCGACTGGGACATGCACTGGGCGTTCCTCTCAAGCTGTTAGCAACAGGCGTTCACGCCTTCCCTTCGCCGTGAATCAAGGGATCTGTGGCTTTCCCTCGAGGCATTCCACCGAGGCTTCCCACGAGGCCTTCCCACAGGCTGCTCCCACACGTGCCACCGTGGTGTGAGTCGATCCTCGGCTTTGAAAGCGAGGCCAATGCAGGAACACAGGTTTCCCGATGGACTGAACATCTGGGGGCACTACTGGATCGGGTGCACGGACC
>NW_017217410.1:0-12554 GCF_001704415.2 Capra hircus | reverse complement strand
GCAAGAGTACTGGAGTGGGTTGCCATTGCCTTCTCTGGATGAGTGGGTGGAGGCACAAATAGATGGAGTAGGTAAAAGGAAGATGGACGATTAGGTGGAGGGGATGACTGGGTGGTGGCTGATGGAGGATGGAGAGAGGATGGATGAAGGGGCTCATTCCAACCAAGCCTTGGTCAGGCAGGTTGAGGACATTGAGTTTCATGGTCAGCGTGTGGCACATTTCTCTCCCCTAAACTGTTTTGCACAGAGCGTCTGGAGATCCTCCAGGCTTTCATTGGATTCTCCAGAGAGTTCTCATCGCTGTGGCTATGCTAATTAAGTCTCTCTGCCTAATTAGAACTGTCAGCTCCGTGGTGGGCCACTCTGTCAGTGTGGGGGGCAGGCTGGGACATGTGTATGGGGTGCAGGCAGTGATGTGTTTTTGAGACTGTGTGTAGGAATTTTTCACGACAGGTCAGTCATCTTTCTGTACAAACCTCACAGGACTTTGCAGACAACCACGGAATCAAAAATAAGACTGAGGAGAGGGAGGAGAAAGCGTCTGGAATGATTGAGTTAATGGGATGGGAGAGACAAGGTGGACATCAACTTCTTTTCAGGACATTATGGACCTATGTGGGAGTGTCTTCACATGTGCAGATGTGGACCTTCCAGAAAGTGCCTTCTCGGAAGCCCAGTCTCCTTTTTCAGCAGTCCCAGGAGGCCCAGAAAGCCTGTCTCCTTTGGGGAAGATGAGTCTCAGAGAGAAGGAAGCATTCTCTCTTATCTCTGGATTTGGATTGTTTCTCTGGAGATGTCAGGGATGTGTACTGGGAAGGGAAGTTTTGTCTTCCTAGTGATACGGGTCCTATGGGTGTGTGTTGGGGAGACCAGATTGCTCTGTCCTGGTTGGGCTGCACCATTTGCCCAGGGAAACTGGAGGAGACATGCCAGGTCTGTTCTTTCGAAGTGCTGAATTTTCTGCCTCAGCAAAGGCTTTAATCATCCTGATCAGCAGTCAACTCATCACCTTTAATTGAATTACATTTCTAGCAGGATTCCTGGAGAGGTTCTGCTGCAAATGGTACAGAAGGATGATGGAGGTTTTCTGCACACCACAGCTCATTCTACACTCTGGGAGCTGTGGGAATGTGTGCTCACGAGCAGCGCTTTCTTCAGGAAATGCACAAACCCTCCTGTGCTCCCTTCCCTTTTTATATTTTAGGATCACAACCACTAAATCTCATCTTCTATACTCCATCCAATTAATGCATGGATCGTTCCACCCCGTCCTGTGAAATTAGAAAAAAACCTAGATCACTTTTCATTAAGGCAGTCTCAGTACAATTAAGCTTTTGAAAGAAATGCTCATTCTCTCAGAACCTAGATGGGCATAAGAACAGCTTTGCTGAAGCTTTCTTAATGGGACCACCAACCAGCAGTTATCAGCAAAGTTTCTAAACATTCTCCTTTATCTGTTTATGTCCTTGAAAATTGGGTCTTCTAGCAACTGCCCAGACCTCTGCTTTCTCTCCAAAATGCCCGGTCTCCAGATTGTCTTTCTTCCTTCACTGTTCCTTCTGGCTCTGGCCAAGGCCTTTTAAGCAACTCCTAGCTCCAACACTTTTGTTTTCCTTCCAGTAAACACAAGTCCATTCTTTTTCAAAAACTAATTTATTGAAATATAGTTGCTTTACAATGTTGTGTTAGTTTCGACAGGACAGGAAATGAATCAGCTATATGTATGCATATATCCCCTCTTGTTTGAATTTCGTTCTCATTTAGGCCACCACAGAGTACTGTGCTATACAGCAGGTTCTCATTAGTTCAGTTCAGTTGCTCAGTTGTGTCCAACTCTTTGTAACCCCATGACCGCAGTATGCCAGGCTTCCCTGTCCATCACCAGCTCCCAGAATTCACCCAAACTCATATCCACTGAGTCAGTGATGCCATCCAACCATCTCATCTTCTGTTGTCCCCTTCTCCTCCTGCCCTCAATCTTTCCCAGCATCACGGTCTTTTCAAATGAGTCAGCTCTTCGCATCAGGTGGCCAAAGTATTGGAGTTTCAGCTTCAACATCAGTCCTTCCAATGAACACCCAGACTGATCTCCTTTAGGATGGACTGGTTGGATCTCCTTGCAGTCCAAGGGACTCTCCAGAGTCTTCTCCAACACCACAGTTCAAAAAGCATCAATTCTTGGTGCTCAGCTTTCTTAATAGTTCACTCACATCCATACATGACTACTGGAAAAACCATAGCCTTACTAGACAGACCTTTGTTGACAAAGTAATGGGACTTGGTCTGGGCTGGTTTCCTGTAATCAATATGCTGTCCAGGTTGGCCATAACTTTCCTTCCAAGGAGTAAGCATCTTAATTTCATGGCTGCAGTCACCATCTGCAGTGATTTTGGAGCCCAGAAAAATAAAGTCAGCCACTGTTTCCTCCCCATCTATTTGCCATGAAGTGATGGGACCAGATGCCATGATCTTAGTTTTCTGAATGTTGAGCTTTAAGCCAACTTTTTCACTCTCCTCTTTCACTTTCATCAAGAGGCTCTTAGTTCCTCTTCACTTTCTGCCATAAGGGTGGTGTCATCTGCATATCTGAGGTTATTGATATTTCTCCCGCAATCTTGATTCCAGCTTGTGCTTCTTCCAGCCCAGCATTTCTCATGATGTACTCTGCATATAAGTTAAATAAGCAGGGTGACAATATACAGCCTTGACGTACTCCTTTTCCTATTTGGAACCAGTCTGTTGTTCCAGTTCTAACTGTTGCTTCCTGACCTGCATACAGGTTTCTCAAGAGGCAGGTCAGGTGGTCTGGTATTCCCATCTCTTTCAGAATTTTCCACAGTTTTGTGATCCACACAGTCAAAGGCTTTGGCATAGTCAATAAAGCAGAAATAGATGTTTTTCTGGAACTCTCTTGCTTTTTTGATGATCCAGCAGATGTTGGCAATTTGATCTCTGGTTCCTCTGCCTTTTCTAAAACCAGCTTGAACATCTGGAAGTTCAGGTTCACGTATTGCTGAAGCCTGGCTTGGAGAATTTTGAGCATTACTTTACTAGCATGTGAGATGAGTGCAATTGTGCGGTAGTTTGAGCATTCTTTGGCATTGCCTTTCTTTGGGATTGGAATGAAAACTGACCTTTTCCAGTCCTGTGGCCACTGCTGAGTTTTCCAAATTTGCTGGCATATTGAGTGCACTTTCACAGCATCATCTTTAGGATTTGAAATAGCTCAACTGGAATTCCATCACTCCACTAGCTTTGTTCGTAGTGATGCTTCCTAAGGCCCACTTGACTTCACATTCCAGGATGTCTGGCTCTAGGTGAGTGATCACACCATCGTGATTATCTGGGTCATGAAGATCTTTTTGTATAGTTCTTCTGTGTATTCTTGCCACCTCTTCTTAATATCTTCTGCTTCTGTTAGGTCCATACCATTTCTGTCCTTTATTGAGCCCATCTTTGCATGAAATGTTCCCTTGGTCTCTAATTTTCTTGAAGAGATCTCTAGTCTTTCCCATTCTATTGTTTTCCTCTATTTCTTTGCATTGATCACTGAGGAAGGCTTTCTTATCTCTCCTTGCTATTCTTTGGAACTCTGCATTCAAATGGGTATATCTTTCCTTTTCTCCTTTGCTTTTCGCTTCTCTTCTTTCACAGCTATTTGTAAGGCCTCCTCAGACAGCCATTTTGCTTTTTGCATTTCTTTTTCTTTGGGATGGTCTTGATCCCTGTCTCCTGTACAATGTCATGAACCTCCGTCCATAGTTCATCAGGCACTCCTATCAGATCTAGTCCCTTAAATCTATTTCTCACTTCCACTGTATAATCATAAGGGATTTGATTTAGGTCATACCTGAATGGTCTAGTGGTTTTCCTACTTTCTTCAATTTAAGTCTGAATTTGGCAATAAGGAGTTCATGATCTGAGCCACAGTCAGCTCCCAGTCTTTTTGCTGACTGTATAGAGCTTCTCCATCTTTGGCTGCAAAGAATATAATCAATCTGATTTCAGTGTTGACCATCTGGTGATGTCCATGTGTAGATTCTCTTGTGTTGTTGGAAGAGGTGTTTGCTATGACCAGTGCATTCTCTTGGCAAAACTCTATTAGCCTTTGCCCTGCTTCATTCTGTACTCCAAGGCCAAATTTGCCTGTTACTCCAGGTTTCTTGACTTCCTACTTTTGCATTCCAGTCCCTATAATGAAAAGGACATCTTTTTGGTGTAATTCTAGAAGGTCTTGTAGGTCTTCATAGAACTGTTCAACTTCAGCTTCTTCAGCATTACTGGTCAGGGCATAGACTTGGATTACCGTGATATTGAATGGTTTGCCTTGGAAATGAACAGAGATCATTCTGTCATTTTGAGACTGCATCCAAGTACTGCATTTCTGACTCTTTTGTTGACTATGATGGCTACTCCATTTTCTTCTAAGGGGTTCCTGCCCACAGTAGTAGAATAGATGGTCATCTGAGTTAAATTCACCATTCCAGTCCTTTTTAGTTCACTGATTCCTAGAATGTGGACGTTCACTTTGCCATCTCCTGTTTGACCGCTTCCAATATGCTTTGATTCATGAACCTAACATCCAGGTTCCTATGCAATATTGCTCTTTACAGCATCGGACCTTGATTCTATCACCAGTCACATCCACAACTGAGTATTGTTTTTGCTTTGCTCCTTCCCTTCATTCTTTCTGAGTTATTTCCAGAATATTTCTGGTGGTACACAGTAGGCACTCAGTATATATTTGCTACATAAACCCTGCCTGAGGTAAGAAGACTCAAGAGGGAAGCTGGTTCTGCCATGAATTAAACTAGGAGGCTAAATATTAGGAAATGAATTGTTTAGCCTGTTGATTAGAACAGAGCTCTTTTTTCCTTGGAGCCCACCAGCTATGCAGCAAGATTGGAGAAAGAATGGGAAGTTGTGACAGTAGAGTTTATTTTTATATCATATTAAAAATGCATGAAAGTAGGTCATAAATAATTGCATAGTTCTACATGCAAATTAAAGATCTCAGCTTGGTCCTGTTTTCTTGCTCCAAACTGCCTGTATGTTTTCTTAATATTTTACACCCTGGAATAATTTCATTTAAAGCATATAACTGAGTAAAACTGGGAAAGCAGTTTTGGGGGAAATTTTTCAAGTTCCTTTTTGCTCTTCTTATACTTCAAAGCCATTAGATAAAGTCATTCTGCTGTAAAATTTCAGATTATTACATATAAAAGGTAGTTTCTTATTTTCATTTAAATGTTCACTATTCAAAATAAACTTGGTAAAGAGCAGATAGGAATGGTTGAATTCTACTGGGAAAGAAATGGATTGGTTTTAAGGGCCAACATTTGGTTCAAACCTAACAATGCTTTAATTGAAAACTGGAAATTGAAGAAAATATTTCTTATGCCCTAAAAAAGAATGCTTTGAATTATGGGTGTTTATGTTGATTGTACTATTACTCAGGATTGAGAATCTTCTCAGGTGACTTGTTTGCTTCAATTCAGTTCAGCTGCTCAGTCATGTCTGAATCTTTGCTACCATGAATTGCAGCATGCCAGGCCTCCCTGTCCATCACCATCTCCCGGAGTTCACTCAAACTCACATCCATCAGTCAGTGATGCCATCCAGCCATCTCATCCTCTGTCATCCCCTTCTCCTCCTGCCCCAATCCCTCCCAGCATCAGAGTCTTTTCCAATGAGTCAACTCTTCGCATGAGGTGGCCAAAGTACTGGAGTTTCAGCTTTAGCATCATTCCTTCCAAAGAAATCCCAGGGCTGATCTCCTTCAGAATGGACTGGTTGGATCTCCTTGCAGTCCAAGGGACTCTCAAGAGTCTTCTCCAACACCACAGTTCAAAAGCATCAATTCTTCGCACTCAGCTTTCTTCACAGTCCAACTCTCACATCCATACATGACCACTGGAAAAACCATAGCCTTGACTAGACGGACCTTTGTTGGCAAAGTAATGTCTCTGCTTTTGAATATGCTATCTAGGTTGGTCATAACTTTCCTTCCAAGGAGTAAGCGTCTTTTAATTTCATGGCTGCAATCACCATCTGCAGTGATTTTGGAGCCCCCAAAAATAAAGTCTGACACTGTTTCCACTGTTTCCCCATCTATTTCCCATGAAGTGATGGGACCAGATGCCATGATCTTCATTTTTCTGAATGTTGAGCTTTAAGCCAACTTTTTCACTCTCCTCTTTCACTTTCATCAAGAGGCTTTTAGTTCCTCTTCACTTTCTGCCATAAGGGTGGTGTCATCTGCATATCTGAGGTTATTGATATTTCTCCCAGCAATCTTGATTCCAGCTTGTGCTTCTTCCAGCCCAGCGTTTCTCATGATGTACTCTGCATAGAAGTTAAATAAGCAGGGTGACAATATACAGCCTTGACGTACTCCTTTTCCTATTTGGAACCAGTCTGTTGTTCCATGTCCAGTTCTAACTGTTGCTTCCTGACCTGCATACAGGTTTCTCAAGAGGCAGGTCAGGTGGTCTGGTATTCCCATCTCTTTCAGAATTTTCCACAGTTTATTGTGATCCACACAGTCAAAGGCTTTGGCATAGTCAATAAAGCAGAAATAGATGTTTTTCTGGAACTCTCTTGCTTTTTCCATGATCCAGCGGATGTTGGCAATTTGATCTCTGGTTCCTCTGCCTTTTCTAAAACCAGCTTGAACATCTGGAAGTTCAGTTCATGTATTGCTGAAGCCTGGCTTGGAGAATTTTGAGCATTACTTTACTAGCATGTGAGATGAGTGCAATTGTGCGGTAGTTTGAGCATTCTTTGGCATTGCCTTTCTTTGGGATTGGAATGAAAACTGACCTTTTCCAGTCCTGTGGCCACTGCTGAGTTTTCCAAATTTGCTGGCATATTGAGTGCAGCACTTTCACAGCATCATCTTTCAGGATTTGAAATAGCTGGGAATTCCATCACCTCCACTAGCCGTATTGCTTATACTTTTTAAGCAAAATTTGGCTCTAGGTTGATCTTCTGGGTTCCATTGACTGGATGTCTTTTTTGCAAGATCTCAGTTCTTCTGTGTATTTTTGCCACCTCTTCTTAATATCTTCTGCTTCTGTAGGTCCATACCATTTCTGTCCTTTATTGAGCCCATCTTTGCATGAAATGTTCCCTTGGTATCTCTAATTTTCTTGAAGAGATCTCTAGTCTTTCCCATTCTGTTGTTTTCCTCTATTTCTTTGCATTGATTGCTGAGGAAGGCTTTCTTATCTCTCCTTGCTATTCTTTGGAACTCTGCATTCAGATGCTTATATCTTTCCTTTTCTCCTTTGCTTTTCACTTCTCTTCTTTTCACAGCTATTTGTAAGGCCTCCCAGACAGCCATTTTGCTTTTTGCATTTCTTTTCCATGGGGATGGTCTTGATCCTGTCTCCTGTACAATGTCACGAACCTCCGTCCATAGTTCATCAGGCACTCTGTCTATCAGATCTAGTCCCTTAAATCTATTTCTCACTTCCACTGTATAATCATAAGGGATTTGATTTAGGTCATACCTGAATGGTCTAGTGGTTTTTCCCTACTTTCTTCAATTTAGTCTGAATTTGGCAATAAGGAGTTCATGATCTGAGCCACAGTCAGCTCCTGGTCTTGTTTTGCTTACTGTATAGAGCTTCTCCATCTTTGGCTGCAAAGAATATAATCAATCTGATTTTGGTGTTGACCATCTGGTGAAGTCCATGTGTAGAGTCTTCTCTTGTGTTGTTGGAAGAGGGTGTTTGCTATGACCAGTGCGTTCTCTTGGCAAAACTCTATTAGCCTTTGCCCGGCTTCATTCCGTATTCAAGACCAAATTTGCCTGTTACTCCAGGTGTTTCTTGACTTCATACTTTTACATTCCAGTCCCCTATTATGAAGAGGACATCTTTTTGGGGTATTAGTTCTAGAATATCTTGTAGGTCTTCATAGAACCTTTCAACTTTAGCTTCTTGAGCATTACTCATTGGGGCATAGGCTTGGATTACCGTGATATTGAATGGTTCACCTTGGAAATGAACAGAGGTAAATAGCCAACTGAGAACATCTCAGTTGATGCTGAGGGGAAAAAGAGTCCCAAGCCACAAGTGGTGGTTCTGAAATGAAGCAGAAACATTTGGGAGTGTTGGGAGAGTTGTGAGGAAGATGTGCTGGGCAGGAGGCAAGTGGGTCATGGTGCTCCTACAGTCAGGCCCAAGCCCCAAGCCCCAGGGCTGCAGTAACAGACCACCCAAGCCACTGCTGTGCTTAGCCATTCCTCTTCTTACTGAGCATAATGAATGAAGCTGCAGCTGGAGGTGACCTTCTAGAAGTGCGAGGAAGATAGGATCTCAGGACACACTGATCAGAAGGCAGAGGCTGAATACCCTTCTCTGATCTGTGTCCTACCTTTCTTCCACCTCCAAAAGGTAAAGGGGTATCACCTCTATATTCTCTCTAATGTCTGAAATTCCTTTACTAGGAATCAAAGCTTTTTATTCTGCAGTTAATGTAAAAGAATTTTTCTGTGAGTGTACTGTGAGTCAAGTTCAGTTGAAAATTTAAAGCAGATTCATTTTAGTTTTGAAAAGGGATAGAGTAGACCAATTAAGATAGGGGAGGGAACTGAAAAGAAAGGTTATGTTATGGAGAAGGGGAAAGAGAAGTGAGAAGAGGCTGTGAGGTCGTGTGATAATATTGTCTATTGCTCGACTTCAGATGGGGTCTGCCTGCAAGTCTTCTTATATATGAGATTGAGGGGTGATGGTGGGAGATGGGGTAGGAATGAAGATGGTAGCTAAAGTGAATTGGGAAAAGTCACCTTTTAATCCTTTATATCCAAGATTATATTTAAGGGGTAGGAGTGGGAGTAGAGGAGAAAATTTGAGAAGGGATAATATGTAGATAAATATTTTTTGCCTCTTCTTTAGTTTTCTGACATGATGTACCATTTGGTTTTAAGACATAAATTCTCAGCATGAGACAAGAAAATTTGATATGTGGTTTAGACAACAAGAGCCAATATCTTAGGCAGAAAATCTGGGGCTTCTGGTTACCCTGAGCCTTTCAAGAGGAATGAATAAGCTCTGGAGCCAAAATTTCCATCTTTTAATAGTTTAATTAACACAGTAACAGCTCATTTTTTATATGAATGAGGAACTAGAAAATCATGATTCCCAAGGATTCTTTTTAGACAATTTTTTCCCTAATCATCTTCCCCATGAAATTTTAATACTATGCACTATATCTATTTATGTAACATATATATTATCTATACTTTAAACATATACTTCAAGAATCAATCACCCCCCCTCCTCGCTTAGGGATGATATCATTCCTGTTAAGAATATATGTTTTAGATGAAATTTTGGCATTTTATACAAGGTTATTTAATAAAAATGAATAATTATAAAATATTTTAATCTACTATTCATTGTCATTTATGCTTTGGAAAACGTATTACTTTCTCTCTGACAGTGGTAAAAGAATCCGCCTGCAATGCAGGAGATGCAGGAGATGTGAGTTTGATCCCTGGGTTGGGAAGATCCCCTGGAGGAGGGCATGGCAACCCACTCCAATATTCTTGCCTGGAGAAACCCATGGACAGAAGAACCTGGCATGCCACAGTCCATAGGGTTGCAAAGTCAGACACGACTTAGTGACTGAGCACACACACTTACTTTCTCTCTGGTAGTTGGCAGTTTACAGATCTAGGTGATTATTTGTCCAGATTATCTGGTTCCTGCTGAAATGAGGAAAGGATGACTGATACTCCTGGGGAAAATACAATTGTCTTACTTCTTCCAACCTTTCTGTCTTCAATGATGAGAGTTAAAAACTTTCCCTATAAATGGTCTGATTTTTTTTTTTAGTGATTTTAAACAGCTTTAAATTGAGATATAATTCACATACCACACAATTCATCCATTTAGAGTATGATTCAATGGTTTCTAGTCACTGCAGTCAATTTTAGAACATTATCATCACCCCAAAACAGAAAGGCCTGTACTCAGTAGTGGTCACTCCCAATTTCTCATACCCACTTCCTTCTTTTCATCTCCCACTTCTAGCAACCATTAATCTATTTTCTGTCCTTATAGTTTCACCTGTTCTGGACATTTCATATAAATGGAAGCATTTAATATGTGGTGTTTTGACTGATTTTTTCATTTAGCATAATACTTTCAAGTTTTATCCATGTTATTACATATATCTGTACTTCATTCCTTTTTACTGCCAAATAATATTGCACTGTATGGATATAGCACATTTAATTTATTCATTCATCAGCTGATAGACATTTGGGTTTTTCCACCTTTTGGCTACTATGAATGATATTGCTATGAATGTTCATGTATGGATTTTGTGTGTGGACATATGTATTCATATCTCTTGGTTATATACCATTTTCTGTTCCCACCAACAGTGTATGTGCGTTCCAATTTCTCCATATTGTCATCAACACTTACTATTATTGGTCTTTTTGTGTATAGCCATCTTAGTAGCTGTGAAATGGTATCTCATTATAGCTTTGTTTTACCTATTAGTTAATGATATTGAGTATCTCTGCATGTGTTTATACTCTGAGTTTCTGCATCTTAGGGAACATAAGGACAGTTACCCTAATACTCCTAGAAATATTTTTAAAAGAATAATCAAGGGTTTTAAGGGGCCACATACATCCCTCCTACCCTTCAGTAGCATCAAAGGGCATGCAATTGCCAGTACTGTAGCTAGTCCAAGGGACACTTTTACGCATGTGGGAAAAGGCACCTCCTCCCTCAAGAACTTTTACTACCATCTGTTGGATAATCATTATGATGACTAGGAGTGGTGCCCCCTAGAGTTGTTTAATATACAATCCACACAACTACGCTTAGGGATCCTGGTTGTGGCTCTCTGAAACATCAGGAGAGGAGGGCCAAGATGGTTACTCTGTTACTCTGTCACCTTTGGGTGTTTAGCCCTATAATTTGCCCCTTCCTAGCTTCCTATTTCTTCAACAAATCCCTCAGATTTGACAACCCTTCTGTGCTGAAGAGTTTGTTGTGATCTTAAACCTTTACGTCAACATATATGGAATATATATTAATATTTGTTAATATAAGCATGAATTATATAATTTATTTCTCTCCATATAGAGGGATAGGTACAGTGTTCATGAAGGCTTATATCTTTGAATATATATATTGACAGCTTACCTGTTTCAAAATGGCTTGTAGCTGGAATTTCTAGTTGTCCACCAACATTCATTGTTTCATTCTTCTTTGGCAACAGAACTCCTGAGTTTAGCAGAGCACACAGTCACCTTGCCAAAGACTGCGTATTCTAGACTTCCTTGCAGCTGCAAGGGGCCATGTGACTAGCTTTTAGCAATATGATATGAGTGCAAGTGATAGGTGCAATTTCTAGGCCATGCCATGAGGAGGAATGATGTGACTTTCACTTCCCCTTTTACTTTTCCTGATGGCTGGAATGCAGTTATGATGGCAGGAACTGGAACAACTATCTTAAACCTTAAGGTAGAAGCCATACGATCGTGATCTGTGTTTATAATATATACATAAAATATATATTTAAAAATTTTTGTAAAGTAAAATTTTTCCACACTGAATTCTCTTTTCAGTTAAATAAGAGCAGAAAATAGTTTCCTTATAGACTAAATACATTTTTGGTATAAATAATACTTTTATTTTAGTTTATTACAGATATTTGTTCAAAAATATTTCTTCTTTACTACTTTTGAGTTTCTCCAGATCAAGCATCAGGTTAATTTATCTGTCTCTGATATCTAGTGTAGTGTCTTGAACATATAAAGTGTTGCTGCTGCTGCTAAGTCGCTTCAGTTGTGTCCGACTCTGTGTGACCCCATAGACGGCAGCACACCAGGCTCCCCCGTCCTGGGATCTCCAGGCAAGAACAGTGGAGTGAGTTGCCATTTCCTTCTCCAATGCGTGAAGGTGAAAAGTGAAAGTGAAGTTGCTCAGTCGTGTCTGACTCTTCACGACCCCACGGACTGCAGCCTACCAGGCTCCTCCATCCATGGGATTTTCTAGGCAAGAGTACTGGAGTGGGGTGCCATCGCCTTCTCCATATAAAGTGTTAAATATTTGTTAATATACACGAATGTGTCAGTGAAATACAGCCCATTCCATGTCATGTTGGATATTGGACCGTATATTCTGGCAATTCCAGGCCCCACCTAATAGTTTTCTTTCACTTAGTGCCGCATTTTGTAGGTTTGTCTGTCATCGTTCATCTATCTCCTCAGCACTAAGGATTCAGAAATAAGCAAGATTGACACAGTCCTTTACTTTTATGCAGCTTTATTGTCTAGTAGCTGACAATTTTGTAGATCCCTAAGTTCACAAATATTCCTTCCATAATTCTGTGTCCTGCACTTAATTTGCAGTGAGGTAGAGTGTAAAGCAGAGAAGACGATGGCACCCCACTCCAGTACTCTTGCCTGGAAATCCCATGGACAGAGGAGCCTGGTAGGCTGCAGTCCACGGGGTCGCAAAGAGTCGGACACGACTGAGTGACTTCCTTTCACTTTTCACTTTCATGCACTGGAGAAGGAA
>NW_017217409.1:0-12555 GCF_001704415.2 Capra hircus | reverse complement strand
TCTCCGTGTGGCGCTGATCTGGGCGGCCAAGCAACCGCTGGAGGAGCCCTGCAGTTGCCCTTCCCTTCCCTCTGACAGAATTCTCACTGCTGGAGCCCTTGGCAGTGTGCAACCCACCAGCCCCTAAGCTCTCCTTAAGGAGGACTGGGACCTAAGTGCAAAGGCAAGGCAGGATTGGAGCTGAGGCAAGGAAAGGCGCCAGTGGCGACTCCCAGGCTCCTGCTGCCTGCTCCTTCCTGGAGAGGCAGCCTAAAAGCAAGGCAAGTCTGGCAAGGCTAGCCCCCGGCAGAGCAGCCTCGCGCCAGGAACTCTGCCAGATCGGGGCTCTGAGCAGAGCTAGAGCTCTGCCGTACTGGAGGCGCACTTAGCTCCGTGCAAGCAGGGCTTTCAACTTGACGGGGCTGCTGCCTCCTCTTCCCCGAGGAGGCTCGCTTCCCTGCTGGCTGTGCACTCGCCTATCAGGCGGGGGCGCAGGGCTCCTCCAGCAGGTCTTGCCTCAGGGGCTGCTTCCCCTGAGTTGGGGCTGTGGGCAGGAACCCAGACACGCAGGATCAGGCCCCAACACCTGCACATGTCTCTGCTGGGGAGGAGAGTGCTAGGGAACCTACGTCTGTCATACACTTTCTGGGCACCCAAGGAATCAGCCTCCGTGTGTGCGGGGCTGAAAACCCCAGCCAGGGGCCCTGGGAGCCTGGTGCTCTCGGTGCGGCGCTGATTCTAGGCGGCCTAGAAACCGCTGGAGGAGCCCTGCAGTTGCCCTTCCCTTCCCTCTGACAGAGCTCTCACTGCTGAAGCCCTTGGCAGTGTGCAACCCACCACCCCCTAAGCCCTCCCCAACCACGCCTGGCACCTATGTGCAAAGGCAAGGCAGGATTGGAGCTGAGGCAAGGAAGGCACCAGTGGCGTCTCCCAGGCTCGCTCAGACAGCTCCTTCCTGGGAGGGAGCCTAAAAGCAAGGCAAGTCTGGGCAAGGCGAGCCCCGGCCGAGCAGCCTCGCGCCAGAAACTCTGCCAGATCGGGGCTCTGAGCAGAGCTAGAGCTCTGCCGTACTGGAGGCCCACTTAGCTCCGTGCAAGCAGGGCTTTCCTCTTGACTGGGCTCGGCTGCCTCCTCTTCTCCCGAGGAGGCTCGCTACACTGCTGGCTGTGCTCTCGCCTATCAGGCGGCGCGCAGGGCTCCTCCAGCAGGTCTTGCCTCAGGGGCTGCTTCCCCTGAGTTGAGGCTGTGGGCGGGAACCCAGACACGCAGGATAAGGCCCCAACCACCTGCACATGTCTCTGCTGGGGAGGAGAGTGCTAGGGAACCTACGTCTCTCACACACTTTCTAGGCACCCACGGAGTCAGCCTCTGGGAGTGTGGGGATGCAAAACCCAGCCAGGGCCCTTGGAACCTGGTGCTCTCCGTGCGGAGCTTTGTCTGGGCGGCCAAGGAACCGCTGAAGGAGCCCTGCTGTTGCCCTTCGCTTCCCTCTGACAGAGCTTTCACTGCTGGAGCCCTTGGCAGTGTGCAACCCACCAGCCCCTAAGCCCTCCTCAAGGACGCTTGGGACCTAAGTGCAAAGGCAAGGCAGGGGTAGAGCTGAAGCCAGGAAGGCGCCAGTGGCGTTTCCGAGCCTCACACAGCCTGCTCCTTCCTGGGGAGGGAGCCTTAAAGCAAGGCAAGTCTGCGCAAGGCTCGCCTATGGCAGAGCATCTTGGTGCCAGGAACTCTGCCAGATCGGGCCTCTGAACAGAGCTAGAGATCTGCCGTACTGGAGTCGCACTTAGCTTCGTGGAAGCAGGGATTTCAGCTTGACGGGGACTTGCTGCCTCCTCTTCCCCGAGGAGGCTCGCTTCCCTGCTGGCTGTGCACTCGCCTATCAGGCGGGGGGCGCAGGGCTCCTCCAGCAGGTCTTGCCTCAGGGGCTGCTTCCCCTGAGTTGGGGCTGTGGGCAGGAACCCAGACACGCAGGATCAGGCCCCAAACACCTGCACATGTCTCTGCTGGGGAGGAGAGTGCTAGGGAACCTACGTCTGTCATACACTTTCTGGGCACCCAAGGAATCAGCCTCCGTGTGTGCGGGCTGAAAACCCCAGCCAGGGGCCCTGGGAGCCTGGTGCTCTCCGTGTGGCGCTGAATCTGGGCGGCCAAGCAACCGCTGGAGGAGCCCTGCAGTTGCCCTTCCCTTCCCTCTGACAGAATTCTCACTGCTGGAGCCCTTGGCAGTGTGCAACCCACCAGCCCCTAAGCTCTCCTTAAGGAGGACTGGGACCTAAGTGCAAAGGCAAGGCAGGATTGGAGCTGAGGCAAGAAAGGCGCCAGTGGCGACTCCCAGGCTCCTGCTGCCTGCTCCTTCCTGGAGAGGCAGCCTAAAAGCAAGGCAAGTCTGGCAAGGCTAGCCCCCCGGCAGAGCAGCCTCGCGCCAGGAACTCTGCCAGATCGGGGCTCTGAGCAGAGCTAGAGCTCTGCCGTACTGGAGGCGCACTTAGCTCCGTGCAAGCAGGGCTTTCAACTTGACGGGGCTGGGCTGCCTCCTCTTCCCCCGAGGAGGCTCGCTTCCCTGCTGGCTGTGCACTCGCCTATCAGGCGGGGCGCAGGGCTCCTCCAGCAGGTCTTGCCTCAGGGGCTGCTTCCCCTGAGTTGGGGCTGTGGGCAGGAACCCAGACACGCAGGATCAGGCCCCAACCACCTGCACATGTCTCTGCTGGGGAGGAGAGTGCTAGGGAACCTACGTCTGTCATACACTTTCTGGGCACCCAAGGAATCAGCCTCCGTGTGTGCGGGGCTGAAAACCCCAGCCAGGGCCCTGGGAGCCTGGTGCTCTCGGTGCGCTGATTCTAGGCGGCCTAGAAACCGCTGGAGGAGCCCTGCAGTTGCCCTTCCCTTCCCTCTGACAGAGCTCTCACTGCTGAAGCCCTTGGCAGTGTGCAACCCACCACCCCTAAGCCCTCCCAACGACGCCTGGCACCTATGTGCAAAGGCAAGGCAGGATTGGAGCTGAGGCAAGGAAGGCACCAGTGGCGTCTCCCAGGCTCGCTCAGACAGCTCCTTCCTGGGGAGGGAGCCTAAAAGCAAGGCAAGTCTGGGCAAGGCGAGCCCCCGGCCGAGCAGCCTCGCGCCAGAAACTCTGCCAGATCGGGGCTCTGAGCAGAGCTAGAGCTCTGCCGTACTGGAGGCCGCACTTAGCTCCGTGCAAGCAGGGCTTTCCTCTTGACTGGGCTCGGCTGCCTCCTCTTCTCCCGAGGAGGCTCGCTACACTGCTGGCTGTGCTCTCGCCTATCAGGCGGGCGCGCAGGGCTCCTCCAGCAGGTCTTGCCTCAGGGGCTGCTTCCCCTGAGTTGAGGCTGTGGCGGGAACCCAGACACGCAGGATAAGGCCCCAACCACCTGCACATGTCTCTGCTGGGAGGAGAGTGCTAGGGAACCTACGTCTCTCACACACTTTCTAGGCACCCACGGAGTCAGCCTCTGGAGTGTGGGATGCAAAACCCAGCCAGGGGCCCTTGGAACCTGGTGCTCTCCGTGCGGAGCTTTGTCTGGGCGGCCAAGGAACCGCTGAAGGAGCCCTGCTGTTGCCCTTCGCTTCCCTCTGACAGAGCTTTCACTGCTGGAGCCCTTGGCAGTGTGCAACCCACCAGCCCCTAAGCCCTCCTCAAGGACGCTTGGGACCTAAGTGCAAAGGCAAGGCAGGGTAGAGCTGAAGCCAGGAAGGCGCCAGTGGCGTTTCCGAGCCTCACACAGCCTGCTCCTTCCTGGGGAGGGAGCCTTAAAGCAAGGCAAGTCTGCGCAAGGCTCGCCTATGGCAGAGCATCTTGGTGCCAGGAACTCTGCCAGATCGGGCCTCTGAACAGAGCTAGAGATCTGCCGTACTGGAGTCGCACTTAGCTTCGTGAAGCAGGGGATTTCAGCTTGACGGGGACTTGCTGCCTCCTCTTCCCCCGAGGAGGCTCGCTTCCCTGCTGGCTGTGCACTCGCCTATCAGGCGGGGGCGCAGGGCTCCTCCAGCAGGTCTTGCCTCAGGGGCTGCTTCCCCTGAGTTGGGGCTGTGGGCAGGAACCCAGACACGCAGGATCAGGCCCCAAACACCTGCACATGTCTCTGCTGGGGAGGAGAGTGCTAGGGAACCTACGTCTGTCATACACTTTCTGGGCACCCAAGGAATCAGCCTCCGTGTGTGCGGGGCTGAAAACCCCAGCCAGGGGCCCTGGGAGCCTGGTGCTCTCCGTGTGGCGCTGAATCTGGGCGGCCAAGCAACCGCTGAGGAGCCCTGCAGTTGCCCTTCCCTTCCCTCTGACAGAATTCTCACTGCTGGAGCCCTTGGCAGTGTGCAACCCACCAGCCCCTAAGCTCTCCTTAAGGAGGACTGGGACCTAAGTGCAAAGGCAAGGCAGGATTGGAGCTGAGGCAAGAAAGGCGCCAGTGGCGACTCCCAGGCTCCTGCTGCCTGCTCCTTCCTGGAGAGGCAGCCTAAAAGCAAGGCAAGTCTGGGCAAGGCTAGCCCCGGCAGAGCAGCCTCGCGCCAGGAACTCTGCCAGATCGGGGCTCTGAGCAGAGCTAGAGCTCTGCCGTACTGGAGGCGCACTTAGCTCCGTGCAAGCAGGGCTTTCAACTTGACGGGGCTGGGCTGCCTCCTCTTCCCCCGAGGAGGCTCGCTTCCCTGCTGGCTGTGCACTCGCCTATCAGGCGGGGGCGCAGGGCTCCTCCAGCAGGTCTTGCCTCAGGGGCTGCTTCCCCTGAGTTGGGGCTGTGGGCAGGAACCCAGACACGCAGGATCAGGCCCCAAACACCTGCACATGTCTCTGCTGGGGAGGAGAGTGCTAGGGAACCTACGTCTGTCATACACTTTCTGGGCACCCAAGGAATCAGCCTCCGTGTGTGTGCGGGGCTGAAAACCCCAGCCAGGGGCCCTGGGAGCCTGGTGCTCTCGGTGCGGCGCTGATTCTAGGCGGCCTAGAAACCGCTGGAGGAGCCCTGCAGTTGCCCTTCCCTTCCCTCTGACAGAGCTCTCACTGCTGAAGCCCTTGGCAGTGTGCAACCCACCACCCCCTAAGCCCTCCCCAACCACGCCTGGCACCTATGTGCAAAGGCAAGGCAGGATTGGAGCTGAGGCAAGGAAGGCACCAGTGGCGTCTCCCAGGCTCGCTCAGACAGCTCCTTCCTGGGGAGGGAGCCTAAAAGCAAGGCAAGTCTGGGCAAGGCGAGCCCCGGCCGAGCAGCCTCGCGCCAGAAACTCTGCCAGATCGGGGCTCTGAGCAGAGCTAGAGCTCTGCCGTACTGGAGGCCCACTTAGCTCCGTGCAAGCAGGGCTTTCCTCTTGACTGGGCTCGGCTGCCTCCTCTTCTCCCGAGGAGGCTCGCTACACTGCTGGCTGTGCTCTCGCCTATCAGGCGGGCGCGCAGGGCTCCTCCAGCAGGTCTTGCCTCAGGGGCTGCTTCCCCTGAGTTGAGGCTGTGGGCGGAACCCAGACACGCAGGATAAGGCCCCAACCACCTGCACATGTCTCTGCTGGGGAGGAGAGTGCTAGGGAACCTACGTCTCTCACACACTTTCTAGGCACCCACGGAGTCAGCCTCTGGAGTGTGGGGATGCAAAACCCAGCCAGGGGCCCTTGGAACCTGGTGCTCTCCGTGCGGAGCTTTGTCTGGGCGGCCAAGGAACCGCTGAAGGAGCCCTGCTGTTGCCCTTCGCTTCCCTCTGACAGAGCTTTCACTGCTGGAGCCCTTGGCAGTGTGCAACCCACCAGCCCCTAAGCCCTCCTCAAGGACGCTTGGACCTAAGTGCAAAGGCAAGGCAGGGGTAGAGCTGAAGCCAGGAAGGCGCCAGTGGCGTTTCCGAGCCTCACACAGCCTGCTCCTTCCTGGGGAGGGAGCCTTAAAGCAAGGCAAGTCTGCGCAAGGCTCGCCTATGGCAGAGCATCTTGGTGCCAGGAACTCTGCCAGATCGGGCCTCTGAACAGAGCTAGAGATCTGCCGTACTGGAGTCGCACTTAGCTTCGTGAAGCAGGGATTTCAGCTTGACGGGGACTTGCTGCCTCCTCTTCCCCCGAGGAGGCTCGCTTCCCTGCTGGCTGTGCACTCGCCTATCAGGCGGGGGCGCAGGGCTCCTCCAGCAGGTCTTGCCTCAGGGGCTGCTTCCCCTGAGTTGGGCTGTGGCAGGAACCCAGACACGCAGGATCAGGCCCCAAACACCTGCACATGTCTCTGCTGGGGAGGAGAGTGCTAGGGAACCTACGTCTGTCATACACTTTCTGGGCACCCAAGGAATCAGCCTCCGTGTGTGCGGCTGAAAACCCCAGCCAGGGGCCCTGGGAGCCTGGTGCTCTCCGTGTGGCGCTGAATCTGGCGGCCAAGCAACCGCTGGAGGAGCCCTGCAGTTGCCCTTCCCTTCCCTCTGACAGAATTCTCACTGCTGGAGCCCTTGGCAGTGTGCAACCCACCAGCCCCTAAGCTCTCCTTAAGGAGGACTGGGACCTAAGTGCAAAGGCAAGGCAGGATTGGAGCTGAGGCAAGAAAGGCGCCAGTGGCGACTCCCAGGCTCCTGCTGCCTGCTCCTTCCTGGAGAGGCAGCCTAAAAGCAAGGCAAGTCTGGCAAGGCTAGCCCCCGGCAGAGCAGCCTCGCGCCAGGAACTCTGCCAGATCGGGCTCTGAGCAGAGCTAGAGCTCTGCCGTACTGGAGGCGCACTTAGCTCCGTGCAAGCAGGGCTTTCAACTTGACGGGGCTGGGCTGCCTCCTCTTCCCCCGAGGAGGCTCGCTTCCCTGCTGGCTGTGCACTCGCCTATCAGGCGGGGGCGCAGGGCTCCTCCAGCAGGTCTTGCCTCAGGGGCTGCTTCCCCTGAGTTGGGGCTGTGGGCAGGAACCCAGACACGCAGGATCAGGCCCCAACCACCTGCACATGTCTCTGCTGGGGAGGAGAGTGCTAGGGAACCTACGTCTGTCATACACTTTCTGGGCACCCAAGGAATCAGCCTCCGTGTGTGCGGGGCTGAAAAACCCCAGCCAGGGGCCCTGGGAGCCTGGTGCTCTCGGTGCGGCGCTGATTCTAGGCGGCCTAGAAACCGCTGGAGGAGCCCTGCAGTTGCCCTTCCCTTCCCTCTGACAGAGCTCTCACTGCTGAAGCCCTTGGCAGTGTGCAACCCACCACCCCTAAGCCCTCCCCGGGCACCTATGTGCAAAGGCAAGGCAGGATTGGAGCTGAGGCAAGGAAGGCACCAGTGGCGTCTCCCAGGCTCGCTCAGACAGCTCCTTCCTGGGAGGAGCCTAAAAGCAAGGCAAGTCTGGGCAAGGCGAGCCCCCGGCCGAGCAGCCTCGCGCCAGAAACTCTGCCAGATCGGGGCTCTGAGCAGAGCTAGAGCTCTGCCGTACTGGAGGCCCACTTAGCTCCGTGCAAGCAGGGCTTTCCTCTTGACTGGGCTCGGCTGCCTCCTCTTCTCCCGAGGAGGCTCGCTACACTGCTGGCTGTGCTCTCGCCTATCAGGCGGGCGCGCAGGGCTCCTCCAGCAGGTCTTGCCTCAGGGGCTGCTTCCCCTGAGTTGAGGCTGTGGGCGGGAACCCAGACACGCAGGGATAAGGCCCCAACCACCTGCACATGTCTCTGCTGGGGAGGAGAGTGCTAGGGAACCTACGTCTCTCACACACTTTCTAGGCACCCACGGAGTCAGCCTCTGGGAGTGTGGGGATGCAAAACCCAGCCAGGGGCCCTTGGAACCTGGTGCTCTCCGTGCGGAGCTTTGTCTGGGCGGCCAAGGAACCGCTGAAGGAGCCCTGCTGTTGCCCTTCGCTTCCCTCTGACAGAGCTTTCACTGCTGGAGCCCTTGGCAGTGTGCAACCCACCAGCCCCTAAGCCCTCCTCAAGGACGCTTGGGACCTAAGTGCAAAGGCAAGGCAGGGTAGAGCTGAAGCCAGGAAGGCGCCAGTGGCGTTTCCGAGCCTCACACAGCCTGCTCCTTCCTGGGGAGGGAGCCTTAAAGCAAGGCAAGTCTGCGCAAGGCTCGCCTATGGCAGAGCATCTTGGTGCCAGGAACTCTGCCAGATCGGGCCTCTGAACAGAGCTAGAGATCTGCCGTACTGGAGTCGCACTTAGCTTCGTGTAAGCAGGGATTTCAGCTTGACGGGACTTGCTGCCTCCTCTTCCCCCGAGGAGGCTCGCTTCCCTGCTGGCTGTGCACTCGCCTATCAGGCGGGGCGCAGGGCTCCTCCAGCAGGTCTTGCCTCAGGGGCTGCTTCCCCTGAGTTGGGGCTGTGGGCAGGAACCCAGACACGCAGGATCAGGCCCCAAACACCTGCACATGTCTCTGCTGGGGAGGAGAGTGCTAGGGAACCTACGTCTGTCATACACTTTCTGGGCACCCAAGGAATCAGCCTCCGTGTGTGCGGGGCTGAAAACCCCAGCCAGGGGACCTGGGAGCCTGGTGCTCTCCGTGTGGCGCTGAATCTGGGCGGCCAAGCAACCGCTGGAGGAGCCCTGCAGTTGCCCTTCCCTTCCCTCTGACAGAATTCTCACTGCTGGAGCCCTTGGCAGTGTGCAACCCACCAGCCCCTAAGCTCTCCTTAAGGAGGACTGGGACCTAAGTGCAAAGGCAAGGCAGGATTGGAGCTGAGGCAAGAAAGGCGCCAGTGGCGACTCCCAGGCTCCTGCTGCCTGCTCCTTCCTGGAGAGGCAGCCTAAAAGCAAGGCAAGTCTGGGCAAGGCTAGCCCCCGGCAGAGCAGCCTCGCGCCAGGAACTCTGCCAGATCGGGCTCTGAGCAGAGCTAGAGCTCTGCCGTACTGGAGGCGCACTTAGCTCCGTGCAAGCAGGGCTTTCAACTTGACGGGGCTGGGCTGCCTCCTCTTCCCCGAGGAGGCTCGCTTCCCTGCTGGCTGTGCACTCGCCTATCAGGCGGGGGCGCAGGGCTCCTCCAGCAGGTCTTGCCTCAGGGGCTGCTTCCCCTGAGTTGGGGCTGTGGCAGGAACCCAGACACGCAGGATCAGGCCCCAACACCTGCACATGTCTCTGCTGGGAGGAGAGTGCTAGGGAACCTACGTCTGTCATACACTTTCTGGGCACCCAAGGAATCAGCCTCCGTGTGTGCGGGCTGAAAACCCCAGCCAGGGGCCCTGGGAGCCTGGTGCTCTCGGTGCGGCGCTGATTCTAGGCGGCCTAGAAACCGCTGGAGGAGCCCTGCAGTTGCCCTTCCCTTCCCTCTGACAGAGCTCTCACTGCTGAAGCCCTTGGCAGTGTGCAACCCACCACCCCCTAAGCCCTCCCCAACACGCCTGGCACCTATGTGCAAAGGCAAGGCAGGATTGGAGCTGAGGCAAGGAAGGCACCAGTGGCGTCTCCCAGGCTCGCTCAGACAGCTCCTTCCTGGGAGGGAGCCTAAAAGCAAGGCAAGTCTGGGCAAGGCGAGCCCCCGGCGAGCAGCCTCGCGCCAGAAACTCTGCCAGATCGGGCTCTGAGCAGAGCTAGAGCTCTGCCGTACTGGAGGCCCACTTAGCTCCGTGCAAGCAGGGCTTTCCTCTTGACTGGGCTCGGCTGCCTCCTCTTTCCCGAGGAGGCTCGCTACACTGCTGGCTGTGCTCTCGCCTATCAGGCGGGCGCGCAGGGCTCCTCCAGCAGGTCTTGCCTCAGGGGCTGCTTCCCCTGAGTTGAGGCTGTGGGCGGGAACCCAGACACGCAGGATAAGGCCCCAACCACCTGCACATGTCTCTGCTGGGGAGGAGAGTGCTAGGGAACCTACGTCTCTCACACACTTTCTAGGCACCCACGGAGTCAGCCTCTGGAGTGTGGGGATGCAAAACCCAGCCAGGGGCCCTTGGAACCTGGTGCTCTCCGTGCGGAGCTTTGTCTGGGCGGCCAAGGAACCGCTGAAGGAGCCCTGCTGTTGCCCTTCGCTTCCCTCTGACAGAGCTTTCACTGCTGGAGCCCTTGGCAGTGTGCAACCCACCAGCCCCTAAGCCCTCCTCAAGGACGCTTGGGACCTAAGTGCAAAGGCAAGGCAGGGTAGAGCTGAAGCCAGGAAGGCGCCAGTGGCGTTTCCGAGCCTCACACAGCCTGCTCCTTCCTGGGAGGGAGCCTTAAAGCAAGGCAAGTCTGCGCAAGGCTCGCCTATGGCAGAGCATCTTGGTGCCAGGAACTCTGCCAGATCGGGCCTCTGAACAGAGCTAGAGATCTGCCGTACTGGAGTCGCACTTAGCTTCGTGTAAGCAGGGATTTCAGCTTGACGGGACTTGCTGCCTCCTCTTCCCCGAGGAGGCTCGCTTCCCTGCTGGCTGTGCACTCGCCTATCAGGCGGGGCGCAGGGCTCCTCCAGCAGGTCTTGCCTCAGGGGCTGCTTCCCCTGAGTTGGGCTGTGGGCAGGAACCCAGACACGCAGGATCAGGCCCCAAACACCTGCACATGTCTCTGCTGGGGAGGAGAGTGCTAGGGAACCTACGTCTGTCATACACTTTCTGGGCACCCAAGGAATCAGCCTCCGTGTGTGCGGGCTGAAAACCCCAGCCAGGGGACCTGGAGCCTGGTGCTCTCCGTGTGGCGCTGAATCTGGGCGGCCAAGCAACCGCTGGAGGAGCCCTGCAGTTGCCCTTCCCTTCCCTCTGACAGAATTCTCACTGCTGGAGCCCTTGGCAGTGTGCAACCCACCAGCCCCTAAGCTCTCCTTAAGGAGGACTGGGACCTAAGTGCAAAGGCAAGGCAGGATTGGAGCTGAGGCAAGAAAGGCGCCAGTGGCGACTCCCAGGCTCCTGCTGCCTGCTCCTTCCTGGAGAGGCAGCCTAAAAGCAAGGCAAGTCTGGGCAAGGCTAGCCCCGGCAGAGCAGCCTCGCGCCAGGAACTCTGCCAGATCGGGGCTCTGAGCAGAGCTAGAGCTCTGCCGTACTGGAGGCGCACTTAGCTCCGTGCAAGCAGGGCTTTCAACTTGACGGCTGGGCTGCCTCCTCTTCCCCCGAGGAGGCTCGCTTCCCTGCTGGCTGTGCACTCGCCTATCAGGCGGGGGCGCAGGGCTCCTCCCAGGTCTTGCCTCAGGGGCTGCTTCCCCTGAGTTGGGGCTGTGGGCAGGAACCCAGACACGCAGGATCAGGCCCCAAACACCTGCACATGTCTCTGCTGGGGAGGAGAGTGCTAGGGAACCTACGTCTGTCATACACTTTCTGGGCACCCAAGGAATCAGCCTCCGTGTGTGCGGGGCTGAAAACCCCAGCCAGGGGCCCTGGGAGCCTGGTGCTCTCGGTGCGGCGCTGATTCTAGGCGGCCTAGAAACCGCTGGAGGAGCCCTGCAGTTGCCCTTCCCTTCCCTCTGACAGAGCTCTCACTGCTGAAGCCCTTGGCAGTGTGCAACCCACCACCCCCTAAGCCCTCCCCAACACGCCTGGCACCTATGTGCAAAGGCAAGGCAGGATTGGAGCTGAGGCAAGGAAGGCACCAGTGGCGTCTCCCAGGCTCGCTCAGACAGCTCCTTCCTGGGAGGGAGCCTAAAAGCAAGGCAAGTCTGGCAAGGCGAGCCCCGGCCGAGCAGCCTCGCGCCAGAAACTCTGCCAGATCGGGGCTCTGAGCAGAGCTAGAGCTCTGCCGTACTGGAGGCCCACTTAGCTCCGTGCAAGCAGGGCTTTCCTCTTGACTGGGCTCGGCTGCCTCCTCTTCTCCCGAGGAGGCTCGCTACACTGCTGGCTGTGCTCTCGCCTATCAGGCGGGCGCGCAGGGCTCCTCCAGCAGGTCTTGCCTCAGGGGCTGCTTCCCCTGAGTTGAGGCTGTGGGCGGGAACCCAGACACGCAGGATAAGGCCCCAACCACCTGCACATGTCTCTGCTGGGGAGGAGAGTGCTAGGGAACCTACGTCTCTCACACACTTTCTAGGCACCCACGGAGTCAGCCTCTGGAGTGTGGGGATGCAAAACCCAGCCAGGGGCCCTTGGAACCTGGTGCTCTCCGTGCGGAGCTTTGTCTGGGCGGCCAAGGAACCGCTGAAGGAGCCCTGCTGTTGCCCTTCGCTTCCCTCTGACAGAGCTTTCACTGCTGGAGCCCTTGGCAGTGTGCAACCCACCAGCCCCTAAGCCCTCCTCAAGGACGCTTGGGACCTAAGTGCAAAGGCAAGGCAGGGGGTAGAGCTGAAGCCAGGAAGGCGCCAGTGGCGTTTCCGAGCCTCACACAGCCTGCTCCTTCCTGGGGAGGGAGCCTTAAAGCAAGGCAAGTCTGCGCAAGGCTCGCCTATGGCAGAGCATCTTGGTGCCAGGAACTCTGCCAGATCGGGCCTCTGAACAGAGCTAGAGATCTGCCGTACTGGAGTCGCACTTAGCTTCGTGTAAGCAGGGATTTCAGCTTGACGGGACTTGCTGCCTCCTCTTCCCCCGAGGAGGCTCGCTTCCCTGCTGGCTGTGCACTCGCCTATCAGGCGGGGGCAGGGCTCCTCCAGCAGGTCTTGCCTCAGGGGCTGCTTCCCCTGAGTTGGGGCTGTGGGCAGGAACCCAGACACGCAGGATCAGGCCCCAAACACCTGCACATGTCTCTGCTGGGGAGGAGAGTGCTAGGGAACCTACGTCTGTCATACACTTTCTGGGCACCCAAGGAATCAGCCTCCGTGTGTGCGGGGCTGAAAACCCCAGCAG
>NW_017217408.1:0-22892 GCF_001704415.2 Capra hircus | reverse complement strand
CATGTATATACCACATGTAACGCTGCTACCGTGCATAAAAAATGATATATTTCCTCATGGAGTTTAGCTAAATTCTAAATAGAAATGAATTAATGGTTGTTATAGAGACTATGAATGGTGGTTATTAGAGTGTTAGACTATGGACTAAGGGGGCTGAAAGGCAAGTTGGAGAAGCTTAAAGCTTTCCAATTTCTTCTAAGTATTACAGTAGGATTGGTTGGCTGCCTAGTCTTATAAACTTATAAAATACCAAAGGCATTTACATACAAATGTACACAAAAATACATTCTAAAACCTACAATTATATTTTGATTATCCATTTCCCGGATTATTAACACTATATGGAAAGATGGCAACATAGCTAAAAATCTATGTATTATATGGATTGCATTTGCAATTATTTACCTGATATATACATTACGCCTCCATACACAGTTCCAGCATGGCCATAGTGGGGCTCACTCATTTTGGCAACGTAGGTCCATTCATTTGTTCTTGGATTGTAACATTCTACTGTAGCTATTGTTTAAAAAATAACAAAGAAGAATGAATAGATTTTAAAATATGATTTATAATTTCAAATTTAGCAATAAATTATTTTTCCCTTAGGTGGAACAATAATAATATTCTCATAACTGAAATATTTCTATTTAGGTATGAGATATTCTTGGGGGTCAAATATTAATTATTGAAATTTTGCAATTAATATGAATTGTTAATATATTGAGACATGTTACATCAGACTAGCTATTTAATGTAATAATATAACACACTTCTGTCACTATAGAAATCACTAGACTTTCTTTTCTTCTAGGATCTTGTTACATCTTTATAATTTGATACTTCTCCCATTTCTTTGCTCTAAATATGTGGGAAGAAAAGATGAACAAAATTACAAGGAAGAAAAACACTTTGATTCTATATGATACACCATATAGGAAATAAAGGTTAACAGATATGAAGCAAAAGTTTAAGTTGATAATGAAATTATGCACACTGCCTGGTGTATGTTTTGATGCCTATTGCTCATTTCATATCAAGACTACAAAATTGACACTGACAATAATTTTTCAGTATTTATACATTAAAGCCAATAGTTTACCACTGCAGCCAGTACTGCTCTTAACTTGAAGATGACTGGCAGCATAATAAAATTTTTATTAGGGGTACTTCCTCTCAGCAATAAATTTTCATCCTTAACACAGAGTATTTGAGAAGTGACCTCAACTTATTTAACTATCAATCTGTTATAACATCAAGACTAGAACCAATGACAGTCTAGACAGATAGAAAATGTAATCTTTTTTTAAAAGCAGAATAGGGATGTTAGGAGGTCTCTGGTCCACAGCACGAAATTAGGATTGACTTGAAAAGTTTATACTATTTATTGCAGACGCTGCCACTTGTTAACCCAACTGCTTGTCTCCACTAACCCTGCTTTTTTCTTACTAAGAGAACCACAACACTGCTCAGGAAAGCACTGTGCCAAACTCAAAATAAAATTCAAAGCTGCAGGTTCCTGCAGGTCCTGTGAAGCTGGAATTGACGGCATGACATATTTGTAGGCAATGGAATGCAAGCAGGAGGATACAGAGTGGGGCGACTTGATCAAGTCACTGGAATAAAACTTCGCTGCTGCTGCTGCTAAGTCGCTTCAGTCATGTCCGACTCTCTGCGACCCCAGAGACGGCAGCCCACCAGGCTCCCCTGTCCGTGGGATCCTCCAGGCAAGAACACTGGAGTGGGTTGCTATTTCCTTCTCCAATGCAGGAAAGTGAAAAGTGAAAGGGAAGTCGCTCAGTCGTGTCCGACTTCTAGCGAGTCCCTGGACAGCAGCCCACCAGGCTCCTCCGTCCATGGGATTCTCCAGGCAAGAGTACTGGAGTGGGGTGCCATGCAGCAAAATGCAATCCTAATTGATAAGTCATCCTTTGAACAAGTTTTCCTATTTAAAAAATAATAGTACTGTGAGAACAGGCAAAACTAGAGACAGATTGAAGAGATTAATTTTATCTTTTCAATAATTTCATCAAAATCACTATACAAACTATCTACTTCCCCTCTAACAAAATCTATATTATACCACTTCTTATATCCCATTACTGATTTCCTTTTCTACTTCAGTTTTGAATTTTCAGTCTTATTTCAAAGGTTTTTACTATTCTTTTCTTTTTTTGTAATCTCTTGTTAGTTTTGTTCATTGCTTTGGGCTTGGACCCTTACCAACTCTATTTTTTCTAAATCTTTTCATCAGGTAGCAACATTCTACAAAATCTTTCCCCCAAAATAAGGACTATTGCCATGATGAATGACAAGCTAAAACTGCTCTAATACTGTTTGTAATTATTTTCAATCACTGGATGTCTCCTTGAGTGTTCAGTTCCATTTGCCTCTCAGCATGGCTTTCACCTAACTGACAAACAAATGCTACTTAATGTATATCAGTAGCACCCTCTTTACACTTAGAGTGAATCTACTATATTGACTGGCATCAGCAAAGTAGTTAATAGTAGGGTTTTATTTGACAAATGAATATAATCTAATCACACATCCTATCAGCAAAAGGGTTTTAATGACTTCTGGACATCATCTTTTCCATCTATATGATGTCAAAGGATAGGTTTTATTATAGTTTCATGCTTTTCTTAATGAATTCTGTCTTGAACTTTGAAATTTCTAGACTGTTACAGTCTTTCCTTATGTCTAATTCAATCTATTTTGAAGTAGTTTCCATTAGTTTCCTCTTATTTTTTAAAGGGGAGCTAGAAGTTGAATAGCTATTCACTCTTCATGATTATTAAAATCTTCCTATGTAGAAAGATAATGCTATTATTCTATCAGTGAGTTAACTGCATTTTTTTTTTTTGGGTAATCGGGGTTATAAGAATCCATCTATACTTTCTCATATAGGAGCCCTTTAAGGGTAAGACAGTTATTAAGCACCAATAACACAACAAGTATATAATAGTTCATTATCCCTAAATTGCCTTAGTCTCTGCGGGGTCTCTGGGTCCTAATGCATACAAGGTATGTCTGAGCCCTCTGAGCATCTCTTGCAGGTATGGGGTTTGATTCTAAATGCAATTTTGCCCCTCCTACTGTCTTGCTGGAGCTTCTCCTTTGTTCAGACTTAAACTGAAGAATGTAGGGAAAACCACTAGACCATTCAAGTATGACCTAAATCAAATCCCTTACAATTATACAGTAGAAGTGACAAATAGATACAAGGGATTAGATCTGATAAACAGAATGCCTGAAGAACTATTGATGGAGGTTCGTGACATTGTACAGGAGGCAGTGATCAAGACCATCCCCAAGAAAAAGAAATGCCAAAAGGCAAAATGGTTGTCTGAGGAGGCCTTATTAATAGCTATGAAAAGAAGAGAAGCAAAACTTAAAGGGGAAAAGGAAAGATATACCCATCTGAATGCAGAGTTTCAAACAACAGAGAGATAAGAAAGCCATCCTCAGTGATCAATGCAAAGAAATAGAGGGAAACAGTAGAATGGGAAAGACGAGAGAGCTCCTCAAGAAAATTAGAGATACCAAGGGAACTTTTCATGCAAAGATAGGCACAATAAAGGACAGAAATAGTATAGACCTAAACAAAAGCAGAAGACATTAAGAAGAGGTGGCAAGAATACACAGAAGAACTATACAAAAAAGATCTTCATGACCCAGATAATCACGATGGTGTGATCACTCACCTAGAGCCAGACATCCTGGAATGTGAAGTCAAGTGGGCCTTAGGAAGCATCACTAAGAACAAAGCTAATGGAGGTGATGAAATTCCAGCTCAGCTATTTCAAGTCCTAAAAGATGATGCTGTGAAAGTGCTGCACTCAATATGACAGCAAATTCGGAAAACTCAGCAGTGGCCACAGGACTGGAAAAGGTCAGTTTTCATTCCAATCCCAAAGAAAGGCAATACCAAAGAATGCTTAAACTATTGCACAACTGCACTCATCTCACATGCCAGCTAAGTAATGCTCAAAAATTCTCCAAGCCAGGCTTCAACAGTACGTTAAACAAGAACTTTCAGATGTTCAAGCTGGATTTAGAAAATGCAGAAGAAACAGAGATCAAATTGCCAATATCCATTGGATCAAAAGCAAGAGAGTTCCAGAAAAACATCTACTTCTGATTTATTGACTATTCCAAAGCCTTTGACTGTGTGGATCAGAACAAATTGTGGAAAATTCTGAAAGAGATGGGAATACCAGACCACCTGACCTGCCTCTTGAGAAATCTGCATGCAGGGCAAGAAGCACCAGTTAGAACTGGGCATGGAACAACAGACTGATTCCAAATCAGGAAAGGAGTACGTCAAGGCTGTATATTATCACCCTGCTTATTTAACTTATATGCAGAGTACATCATGAGAAATGCAGGGCTGGATGAAGCAAAAACTGAAATAAAGATTGCCGGGAGAAATATCAATAACCTCGGATATGCAGAAGACACCACCTTTACCGCAGAAAGCGAAGAACTAAAGAGCCTCTTGATGAAAGTGAAAGAGGAGAGTGAAAAAGTTGGCTTAAAGCTCAACATTCAGAAAACTAAGATCATGGCATCCAGTCGCATCACTTTATGGCAAATAGATGGGGAAACAGTGGAAACAGTGGCTGACTTTATTTTTCTGGGCTCCAAAATCACTGCAGTTGGTGACTGCAGCCATGAAATTAAAAGACACTTACTCCTTGGAAGAAAAGTTATGACCAACCTAGACAGCATATTCAAAAGCAGAGACATTACTTTGTCTACAAAGGTCCGTCTAGTCAAGACTATTGTTTTTCCAGTAGTCATGTATGGACGTGAGAGTTGGACTGTGAAGAAAGCTGAGAGCCGAATAATTGATGCTTTTGAACTGTGGTTTTGGAGAAGACTCTTGAGAGTCCCTTGGACTGCAAGGAGATCCAACCAGTCCATTCTAAAGGAAATCAGTCCTGAATATTCATTGGAAGGACTGATGCTGAAGCTGAAACTCCAATACTTTGGCCACCTCATGCGAAGAGTTGACTCATTGGAAAAGACCCTGATGCTGGGAAAGATTGAAGGCTGGAGGAGAAGGGGATGACAGAGGATGAAATGGTTGGATGGCATCACTGACTTGAGTTTGAGTAAACATGAGTCTGAGTAAACTCTGGGAGTTGGTGATGGTAGGGAGGCCTGCCGCGCTACAGTCCATGAGGTCACAAAGAGTAGGACACGACTGAGTGACTGAACTGAACTGATCCCTAAATTTGTCTTCTTCCAGCTAGATAACCCATCCCCTTTAGCTTTTCCCATCTTTTAATCCTTATTGTCAACCTTTGGCTTTCTCCAGGTAGGATTGTTAATGTCATTAGCAAAATCAATATATTGTTTTAAAGTAGAATAGATATAATTAACAAATGTATATTCATATCCTTATTTCTATTTTCCATATTTACAAAGCAACAAGATGTTAGGATCAACCACATTGAGGGGGGAGGGGACAAGGGATGAGCAAGCATGGAGCTGGAGCCACAAAGCAGTGAGTCCATCACAGTCTATGACAGGTGGGAATGGTAATGAGGTAATTGGAAAAATCTAGAACAGGGAACAGAGAAGGCAATGGCACCCCATTCCAGTACTCTTGCCTGGAAAATCCCATGGACGGAGGAGCCTGGTAGGCTGCAGTCCATGGGGTCGCTAAGAGTCAGACATGACTGATCGACTTCACTTTCACTTTTCACTTTCATGCATTGGAGAAGGAAATGGCAAACCACTCTAGTGTTCTTGCCTGGAGAATCCCAGGGACGGGGGAGCCTGGTGGGCTGCCATCTATGGGGTCGCACAGAGTTGGACATGACTGCAGTGACTTGGCAGTAGCAGCAGCAGAACAGGGAAGGTCAGGCAAACTACAGCCTATAAGCCAATTCCAGTATGTCATCTCCTTTTGTCTGTCCCACAAGATAAAAACACGAATTGATCTCACATATTTAAATAGCTTGAAAAAAATCAAAGAAAAATATTTTGTGTAATATTAAAATTATACGGGATTCAAATTTCTGTGTTCATATATAAAGCTTTATTGGAATACAACTTCACTCATTTGTTTATAAACAAACTGTCTATAGTTGCTTTCACAATACAATGGCAGAGCTGATTAGTTGTGACAGAGATCCTATAGCCTGGAAAATCAAGAAGATTTCCTTCTTGGCACTGTATTGTCTATTCTAGAGAATCATTTTCAGTAGTCTGGTGACCTGGTATGTAAATTAGAGATCCTCTATAATTTAAGAAATTCAGTTAGGTTGGTTGTTTCACCTATCTCAGGGATTCTGATTTTCTCAGGTGATTACACTGGAGTTCAGGATTTACTTGTTCTTTGACATTAGGAAAGAGATTAGTCCTGAAGAAAATTATTTGCATATTGAGGGCTCTCAGAAAGCGGGGATGGTCTCTAGAATCGTAGAGTGCCAGTTAGTAATATGTCACTTAACAAAGAAACTGCAAATCTACTAAGGGATATGGAGGTATCTGATAAATTTCAGTAATTTTATTGTATATTTATTTGGAAAATTTTAATACAGGGTTACTTCATTATTTGGAACTCTGACTTATTAATATTTAACTGCAGTGAAAGATACCTGAGCTGTCATATTTCTCCTCAATACAGAAAACTTCAGTGGAAGATTGATTTCTTATATGATGCAATTTTGAAAGATACCAGAAATAACTGACTCCTTTTTCTCTTAAGTGACAGCTACTCTAAGCTTTCCCCAGTTTTCCATTGTACCTGATGTCAAAAGAAAGTAGCATTTCTAAGGAATTATATTTTAGCAATAAATCAGGCTCTCACACACAGACACTAATATTATGGTTTGATGTACTATGGGCTTGGGTCCATACACACCATGGAAAGATTTTAAAAGGGCAAATCCACTTAAATGATCTAAAATGTCTTGTAGATGCTGCCACTGTCTTCTTTTCATCATTATATAGAGGCAGTGGTTATTGTGTATATAAAGAATAAATGATGTACTGATACTAATGAACCGGTTAAACTGTGAAATGATTTTCCTATCAATCCGTTTTTTCTGACACCCATTCCTATCCCCTTCTCTATTTACACTGACATATGAATATGTCAACATAATCAGTTAAGGTGGAAATATTAAGTTATCACAACAGATGTTAGAGTGGAGTGGAGAGAGGGGGTTTCCATTAAAAACCACTTACAGAGCAGGATTGAAGGCAAAAGGAGAAGGGGGCGGCAGAGGATGAGATGGTTGGATGGCATCACTGACTCAATGGACATGAGTTTGGGCAAGCTCTGGGAGATGGTGAAGGACAGGGAAGCCTGGCGTGCTGCAGTCCATGGGGTCGCAAAGAGTCAGACACGACTGAGCAACTGAACAACAACAATGGAGCAAGAGAACACATTGATAATGTTTCTCTGGATGGGTTACACTGGCTTTGCTCACCTCAGCAATACAGAATGTGACGAGATGTGTCTGTCTACTTCTTACTTCCACGTGGGTATAAAACAGGGGGAACTCAAAGGTGTGGGGTGAGTCAGAAAAAAAAATATGAAGCTTCTTGCTACTTGGTTTTATGTAATGGCTCTTTAGGGCCTGAAGATTCTCCTGGAATCAAGACTCCCAACTGAAGTATACTTAATAAGTCACATGATTTTTTTAAAAAAAACTTCCCATATATTTTAACTTAAAATATGTACCATAGGGACTTCCCTGGTGATCCAGAGGTTAAGCCTCTGCGTTCCCAGTGCAGGAGTCATGGATTTGATCCCTGGTCAGGGAACTCAGATTTTATATACTGTGTGGCGCAGCCAAAAACAATTAAAACAATATGCAACAGCATGGATTTGCTGGGTATGTTAATTTTAAGGGAAGCAATCCTTTTCTACAAAGGTTTAGTCACTTCTAGATTCTAGGAGATAATTTCTTCAAAGAAAAAGAAATACTAAGTAGTTGGCCTCAATGGAATTATAGTTGTCTTTTGATAATGAGGGTTTGTATCTATAGTATAATCATACATTCCTTTATGAAAATGCAGTTGATGAATTAAGATAAAAGTGGACCTATATTTATCATCTAGAGTGGAGAGTCTTCTTTTTAGAACATGTAAATCATTATCCTTAGGCTTAAGCTCTGGGTGATTGCGTTTTAAGTCTAACTATAGTCGAAGAGTAATAAATTTAGGACTCACACGTGAAAAGCATGATTCTCTTGTATCCTGTAACTTTCAAACTGAAACACAGAATACTATTTTTAATAAGAGATGAAGGAGGTGATTTCCGAAGGGCAAGGAAGCCAGTCACTTGCCCAACAAGGTAGTGTACTTGTTGTTCCCAATTGAGTATAATGTGGGAAGAACTCAAACAGGGTGAGGATTAAGTCAGAAGAAGGAAGCCTCTAGCACCTTAGTCTTATGTAATGACTCTCCTTGGCCTGAAGATGATAAATTCTCAGAAGAGTAAGGCCTCTAATTAATATTAGGAAAAATATATTGAAGACTTAATAGCTGCATATTAACAGGGGTGTGAAAAATCACCAAGCAAGCAGTGACTTAAAACTGGAGCAATTTCCTTAGAGAAAAGAAGTTTCAAAATGGCCATGGATTGAGGGGTTTGATGACCTATAAATTGTAAACTTGTAAAGATTATTTTATATAAGTGGTTTTTCTAAGAAAGTGCCAAGTCACCACTTGCCTCTTCTGCTTATTTTAAGATACCATAAATTTAAAAGAGTATAATAACATGTAAATAATGTGTGTGGGTTAACTGAGGAAAGGACAGCTCTACACAAAGGGTATTCATGTGTCAAGTGCTTTTAGAAGTCTGATTATTAAAATATACTGGAAGACTGTTCTATACATCTGTGTCTCTTTTGTTCTCTCACATACAGGGTTATCGTTACCATCTTTGATGGTACAGGGAGGGAGGTGGTAGGGGGGTTCAGGATGGAGAACACGTGTACATCCGTGGCAGATTCATGTTGGTGTATGGCAAAACCAATACAATATTGTAAAGTAATTAGCCTCCAATTAAAATAAACAAATTTAAATTTAAAAAAAAAGAAAACACACTGGAAAACCTGTCTGCTTCATAATTCTGAAAGCTAGTCCAACAATCTGGGAAGTCTGGCCTTAGAAGAAATATCATTGTGACAACAAAGGAAAAAAAAAAAACATGGGTAGAAAACATCAGTAACATTAAGACCATGTCACTAACAAGAAAGAGCTTGATAAGCTGAAAAGAATAAGAGCTGAGAGCAGATCTTTTTATTTCCAACAAATAGCTTATTTTCAAATCTACTAGACCACAGAGGATGAGATGGCTGAATGGCAAAACCAACTCAATGGACATGAGTTTGGGTAAACTCCGGGAGTTGGTGATGGACAGGGAGGCCTGGCGTGCTGCGATTCATGGGGTCGCAAAGAGTTGGACACGACTGAGCAACTGAACTGAACTGAGACCACCTTCTACTTTTTAGAATACTGAAGAAAAAGATTCTGAAAATTACTCTGAATTTATCCAGAGCCAATGCCAATATCTTAAACTTCCCCAGGCATATGGAGCCTAGAATACTGGTCAACTCCAAGGACTCTATTTAGAACAGAGAATAAAGGAAGATGGGTGAAAAAAAGAGCAAACAATGATGGTAATGACAGATATGTAAAACCTGATATAAAATGAGATCTTCCTGACTTCTTTTTGGACAGCTACCTTATTCCAATTTTATCTAAGATAACAAAATTAGTGTTAATTTACATAGCCAAAGTATTGGTCTCTGTTATTGATCTAAGATCAGTGGCTGATTTTACATTAGGAAGACCAAGAAGGGACCATCAAATAATCAAGTTTACCAGCTCAGTTTACATGAGTTTTGAGACTAATAGTTATATATAATACTCATGGTAAATAAAGTCTGGATAATATTGAACTTTAAACATTTAGTAGATAAAGAAAATCATCTTACTGTGCAGGCTAGGATAGGTAACAGATTACATAAAAGGACCAACTATAGAAGTCAGTGCTCTGTAAGGAAGGATTTTAACCTGTTCACTGAAATATTCTGTGGGCTTTGAAAAATGGAAAATGAGGAAACATGTCAAAGTTCTGTCCAAGATTCCATTAGAATTTAAATTAGCAGAATATGCTTTTCAGTTAAACCTTTATGATGAAAACCATGATATTGCACCAGTAAAATACTCTGCCACATATTGATATATTTGTAGTGTGGCCAACAATATAGGCTCAGATAGTCTCTGACATTTTCCAAGAAAAACAGTTTAAAATAAAATTATGGCTACATTTGTTGGTCTTTGATGTTATAAAACTGCTTATTTTATGATCTGACTAGAATCTGGGGGTAAAGAAATCAGCCTTTGTGCTTAATAGACATACACACACTTACGCAGTTCACCAGCTGCATTTCGTCCACCAACTGCATACAGGTATCCTTTGAGGGCACTGAGGTGGAAGAAGGTGCGTTTCTCATTTAGAGATGCAACTTGCATCCACTTATTGTATCGCGGATCAAATCTGAAGACTGTATCAACTGCCGTTTTTCCTTTTGTGTCATAATTGCTCTGTCCTCCAACGACGTAGAGGAAATTTCCAATGACGGCAATGCCATGCTGGTACCTTGGGGCATCCATGGGGGCTAAGGACTTCCACTCATGGGCCTTTTCATCATACATGCGCAATTCCTTGCTGACAACCAGCTGCTGCCTCAGCACTCCTCCTAGCGTAACCAAATGAGTGGTGTCAGACCGAATGGCAGTCCTGTCTGACTGCATCACTGGCTGCATATATGGCATCATTTGGTAATTGCTGGCTTCCAAAAGGAGATTCACACACGTATTGTCAGTTCTCATGAAATCCACGGTTTGCACGTAATTAATGAGCTCCTGTGGTGTCATTAGTGGAAATCGTATGTTCTTCATTAACTTTGCAGCAAAGTCCATCCGAGGCTCTTCCAGGCGTAGCCAGCGACAGGTAGCCTTAAAGAGCTCAAGTTCAGTGCAATGCTTAAGGCTATTACTGGAAAGCACGAAGGCAAGACGTTCAAAAGGGAGTTTCAAGAACTCCCCGGTGCTCAGCAATGCAGGAAAATTCTTCAACACGAAACTGTTAACATATTTATCCACTTCTGTCAGATTGTAGGTGTTGGCAATCCTCCCAACTTCGACACAATTGTCTAAAGTGACCTATTAAGCCAATCCAAAAAAGAATAATAATTAAAACCCAACTACTTTCGTGGCACTCATACCTGGATATATAAATACCTACTCTAGAATGAGGAAATATACTTTTTACTGTCCATATAGATGAAAATTAAGATTCTTTTCTCCATATATTAACTATTTAAAGAGAATTCACAAAACACCCTTACCTAATCCAATAGAAAGGAGACTAAAAGAAAATGCTTGTTCAGAGTCAGTAGATGGAAAGTTACTCTAAGAAACAATGGTATAACTTGACTATGGCCAACATAATTATTTTCTTTCTTCAAAAATGTGTCCTCACCATTACCCTGCAAATACTAAGAAAGTTCTGGCCAGATGGAAGTTCTGCAAAAATAGAAAGCTATTCTATAATGAATCATCTCAATTCACTTTTCAGTCATAATTCTTAAAAGCAACTCAGCTAGCAGATCCACAAAGAGAAAAGCTCTAGTACCTGATCCCTAAATTTCTTTCATATCAACAGGCATCATTCATCACTATCATTCATTTTGATTCCTTCAAAAGTTATTGCTTATAGTGAAGATAATTTAATAGGGCCATTATTCCTAGGGTGAATTTATTTTCCATATTCTTTATGTAGAAATAGAAACAAGGGAATCACTTTCTTGGGGAATGGAATGGGTGATTTTGCATCAAGTTATTCATGTAGTTTAGTTTCCAGTAAGTTTGCTGATGGCTGCACCACACTTTTCCTTAGCGACTCTCTTACTCTCGGCATACCCCAGCTCTGCCTGGAGTCCACGTTAGCCCCTCAGATCGCCCCAGCACAGAGCAAAATACAGCAAAAGCAGAAGTCATGAAAAGGAGAGAAGCTATGGAGAGGCCCATCTTTGGCAGGAAGTCTTTTCAATGTTCTAAGGGCTAATCAGTCAAAAGTGAAAAGTAGGAAAATCAAATCAGCAAATATGTAAAGCATAAATCACAAAAACAAGACTGCCATACAAATCTCTTTGTGATTGTATGTGTGTGTGTGTATGTACAAACACAGAGACAAGTCACAGGCAAAGGACTCAGGATTTTTTTTGCTTAATTTTGTCAGGGTGTGTGTTCACAAATGTCACATAAAGCTCACGGGTGCCACTGTATTGTTAACCGACTGGCAGATGGTTAAGAGAAAATTGGTGAATCCTTCTATCATCTTGTTATTGAAAAGCTGAAATGAGATGAAAAGCATGACTCCTCTGCATAAAGTCACAGCCCAGTTATGACATAATACCACTGAAAGTTTGAAGGCCAACACATACACACACATGTTGCTATTTTCATAAATTATTACTCAAGAAGAATTTGAACTCTTTTAGGCAGATTTGCTGCACAAAAATCATCAACAATTTAAAATTGTTGTTATACTTGATACCTATGTATTTAAAAATACCTAAAATAAATTGTAACACAGGAGGACTAGGAAAAATAAATAAACAACTTACGGCCCTTTTCAAACACACAGTTTAATAGTATTCGATAACTTGGTTAATAAAAAGTACACTTTAATACACTTTTAGGGGTGGCAGGTTGGTGTCTGACACAATTTTAAAGTTGCATAAATAAAGTTACAATTAATACCTCATTGCCCAAATCACCCCAGGTGGAAGGTATTCCTGTTTGGGGTAATAGACCTACTTTATGGGGTAAGACATAGTCCTTCCCCAAAGCAAGAGTAATTTTCATTTTTGAAGATGTTTGCTAATATGGATAAGCAAACAACGATGAAAGCACAAATGTATTTCCTGAGTATGCAGATTCTTTTCATCACTGATATGATTGATTACAAATAAAAAAATTAAAACAATAAAGACTATATTTTAAATGGGCAAAATAATAGCATTGGCTGTTAGTCACCAAAATTAATTCTAAATTTATAGCATATATAAAGGAAGGACTGATGCTAAAGCTGAAACTCCAATACTTCGGCCACCTCATGCAAAGAGTTGACTCACTGGAAAAGACCCTGATGCCCCCCTGATTGAGGGCAGGAGGAGAAGGGGATGACAGAGGATGAGATGGCTGGATGGCATCACCGACTCAGTGGACATGAGTTTGAGTAAACTCCGGGAGTTGGTGATGGACAGGGAGGCCTGGCGTGCTGCGATTCATGGGGTTGCAAAGAGTCGGACACGACTGAGTAACTGAACTGGAACTGGAATATAAACCGAGATTAAAGATTAGAAACCAATCTGTGTAATTCAGAACTGGGATCAAGATATTCAGTTCCTTCCTCTTTTCCTTCTTCAGTATCATTCAATAAGGAAACAGTTTTTAAAACAACAGGATAAAAAAAAAACTACATTGTATTTAAGGGCATTTTGAAAATCCCTTCTATATATCAGATATACAGATTCTCAGGACTAGGAAAACCTTGACAGATTGCCTAGCTAATATAGCTAGCTGCCTACTCTTTCCTTTAAAAAAAGATCACCAGAGAATGGTATTTCATAACCTTCTGACTAGTCATCTTCTTGATAGAAGGACTAAGTATTTTCTATAGCTCATGTACCATAGCTACCACACTGTGGGTATATAAAAAAGGTTAAATGCCATGATTATCAGCAATTTAAAAATTAAAGATGTGATGATAAATACAACTAAAAATAGAATATCTGCTGAATTAACACAGCAAATTACTAGAGTCTTATTAATTTTAAAATGAGACTCAGATAAGAAAATATGTAACAGGAAATTAATTATGAAGTGCATGCAATTAAAGCTAAAAAGTTAATTGTAGACTATAGGGACTGTAGATGCACAGTGTAGAATAACAGTTATTATAAGCAGATCAAAAATGATGGAATTACAGTAAACAAGTTTTGGAAAAATACAGGATTATTCAATTATAGCTCATTGTAATCCATTCTCAGTCATGATTTTTAAAAGTGCTTCAGCTAGCATAGTCCCAAACATCTAACCTTAGACATTACAAAATAATGAATATGTGCAGTAACATAATATATAATGCAATTCAGGTACAGAATACATTTGAAAAATGTAAAATATGAATTTAAAGCTTATTTTAAAATACCTCATAAGCAGAAAGAACTCTAATTTCATCTGAATATATACCCTGGCCAAAATTCCAAAGAAGAGTCATTACAGAAGTTAAGCCAGGTAATTATATTAGAGTTTTAAAGGATAGAGAAGCAAAAAAGGACAAAATTTCTCAACTTCTTATGAGAACCAACAGCATTATTTTAAAAAACAATCAAGTACACATTTAAGTTTCCTTGATATAATTTATAAATCATTCTACTGGTTACAGTAGAACCTTCATGGTCATCCTAAAGGCAGTTCTAAGCATCATGATTTTCAATTTTCATTAACATACTGGTACTCATTGCTGCAATATTAAGTTGTTTGAATCACACCTGATGTACCTAATGCTGTGATTAACATAATTTGATATTTTAATGACAGGTTTCATCAGTAATCTGTGATGTTATGTTGTTCAAGTTCAGTGTCTTATACAAATAAATTTCCATTTAGGAAAATAAAAAAGCAAATGACTATCTGCTTTTGGTCCTCTCAAGGGAAGAGCAAACACTAAGAAATTCACTGGTAAATTGGAGCGGGGGGAGGTGGCGCTCTTCAGACATTCAATGTACCAAATTCTCCATGGTGCTATCTAGTTTATTAAAATGAAACTTTGACCTCAAGTACAACCAATGCAACCAATGCAAAGAGAGAAAGCACGTTCACAGAAAAAGACTGAGAAGTAGTCAAACAAGCTACTTTGAGGGATACAGGACATAACAGGTATCTTCTCCCAAGCTTCCTTCCACAGGTGAGAATACCACAGGACACAAGAAAGGGGCCTTTTGGTAAGAAGAACAAAGGGATGATAAGAAAACTAAAACCTTTCTCTCCCAGTCTTGTTTCTCTTCAGATGATTAACACCATTTGAGGTGAGTTTTGAGGGTGTGTCCAGCTTGGGGAATCCTATTTTCTTATTCCTTTGCACTTTGAATGCACTTGCCCTGGTGGATGCAATAGTTATCATAATGGTCTTTGGGGGGATGAGTTGGTTTAGGCCCAGGCTGAGACTCTTCTTTCCTTACAGAATCCCAGATGGGCAAGAATGGGCTGATTAAAGTTATATGCAGGGATGATATTTAGAATATTTGAGTACCAACTAATCAGAACAGATACTCAACCATAAACAACTGGTATCTGGGTACTACTTGCTGAGTATCAGCCTTGACAAGAAGAAAAACAAGACTGGTTTAATGGGGAGAGACAGTTTTGATTCATTTTAAAATTACTCATAAAATATTTTCTCTAATTTGCATTGAGCCTCCCCCAAAGCAAAAACATTACCTGGAAAGACATGTTAATTAAGCTTAATGGGTAAATCCAGTCTTTATGAAAGAAAGAATGTCAAATGCATGTACTATACAGGAAATCCTTACATCAAAAAGAACATCCTTTCCCCAAAAGAACATTCCTCAAAAAAACATCCTTGCTGCTGCTATGGTCACATAATAGCAAAAGAAGCTGTCTTTTCCAATAACTTCCTCTGATTCCCTTCATTGTTCCCTTAGAGAACTCCTTTGGTCTCCAACAAATGTGCCTCTCTTGTTTTCCACTGTCTCCCACTCTTCATGACCCCAGTCACCTCAATAAATTTCTGTACATTTCATTGTGAGCTCCCCAACCCGATCAGTAACAATAAATGTACAGGTGGAACCAATGATAGACCTGTATCAAGAAAAAAAAAAATAAACTTAAAAAAAATGAGTTTAAAGAAAGTACACCGAGTCTAAAGCACAGAGAAGTTTCATTCTCTGATTAGATATGCTTTTATGTAAAAAGAAAATGATTTCTTGCTCACCTTCATCACCTGCTCTGTTTACTCTGTATAAGTGTAAACTTAAATTTCAATTTTTTCCAGTTCAATTACAAATTGTTCTATTTCAGTAACCTGACATTAAATTGGGTTTTATGGGCTAGCCTATAATCCTCCATAACAGTAATAATGTGGGGAAAATGCTACATGGTACAATTTCCAAACAGCAAACAAATAATAAAAAATTTGACTACAACTTGTTTTTAAATCAGGGGATGGCCACATGGAATTTAGCATGCTGTAGTTATGCAATGTCATAAGGACAAAAGCTAATGTAATTTTTGTAGGTATGTAACGAAACAAGGTAATTTTTTATTATGTCCATGATAAATGATAATATTTTTAGTTTTACAGAAAATTTTACCAACTCTGCGTTATATCCTTCACTGTCATCCTTCCGTTTTCTTTTCAGAGACCTCTTTTTCTATAACTACCAAGAAAATAGCATAGCAAGAACAAAATTAGGGTCTATAGGTCTTATAGGCCCTAATACTAGTTACAACCCTAAAAGAAAAGTATTGCTGCAAAAGAAGGCAAAGGTCAGAGTGCAGGGTTCTTGTTCTACTGAGCGTGATGCTCCCTTACAGAGAATGGATGTCTAACCCACCAAAGGCAAATGTGGCTTTATCACTGTATTTGGGGTTTGAGGGTATTTTTAGCAATACAGAATTGTTCATTTATTTTTTTAACTTTATTGGAGTATAGCTGATTTACAATGTTGTGTTACTTTCTGCTGTACAGCAAAGTGAATCAGTTATACATATATCCACTGTTTTAGATTCTATTCCCATATCAGTTATTACAAAGTATTGAGTAGAGTTCCCTGTGCTAGACAGTAGGTTCTTACTACTTATTTATTTTATATGTAGTAGTGTGTATATGCCAATTATTACCATATTTAACCATATCATTCAAAATTAACATATAAAGGTCTTGTGGATGATATGCTGATTCATCTTCTGTATACCACTGTTCCTCTTCATCCACACAAGTGGTTAAGAACAGATAGAAAAGAATTGTGTTCAAAGCTAATTTTTCTTTCCAGAAATTCAAACCCAGGAAGTGTTTTGATTATATGAATTATAATCAGACTATATCATTAAGAACACAAATCTATTTCCTCAATACAGTTGGGTTAAGTACATGGTTACAAGACTGTTATATTTTTAAATTATTTATAATAACTGAGCCTGTGGGAAAATGGAAAACATATTTACCTTTGAAAAATATTTATATTATCCTGACATTTTCAGTTCTTATAAATAGGAAAGGCACCCAGGGCTACTGTTTTTCCTGATTTACTTGATTGCTGAGAAGGAAAGAGTAATAGAGTAAAGCCTAAATATTTAACTAAGATACGGAATGCATGAAAGAAGGATAAAGGAAAAGTTAGATTTTATATAATTTGTAAACTAATAATCCACCAACTTTTCTCAAAAAATTACCATGGATTCTGAGAAGGAAGATTTCCAATGTAAAATCACATAGACATATCCTAAGCAAACAAGATGAAAGACAAGAAATAGTATGGTACTAAGAAAAAGCTCATAGGCAAGAATGTTTTAAAATGAGAGTAAACTATACTACAGGTAAGCTTTGTCAGGGACATGTCTCTTCTCCTTTAGAAATGGGCTTTAGCATCTCTGCAGAGATACTTGAAATGAAGATTATAATCTTTAAGACAATATTAAGTGTTTATAAAAATAAAGACATTTTCAAAAGGGTAAAAACATACAGCTATAATAAATGCTTCAAGGAAGTTAAGGAACCAACATTCTAATTACAGGAAATTTGTCAAGTATTACAAATTTGCTATGATATCATCTTGAAATAAATGTGTTTTAAATAGACTCATCCAGAACAAACTTATTTTCTAATATTTTTATTTTGAGAAATGCATATTTTTATAACTTCATAAATCATGCTTTACCCAGTTTGGCTCTTTTCATTCAAACTAAGGAACTGATCACAACCAGTATCTCAAGTGACAAGTACTGAACTTGAATAATAGACAACGGGTACTAGGTCAACAGTGTCTGTAGTTACTGATTAGTTTCAAGGAAATCATGACACTGTACCTAGTTTGCCTCAGGACAACCACATGTTGCTAAGATAAGTGTAAATAAATGTTAAGAGTTTATAAATGTAAGTATTAAGTGCTATTAGTTTAAGGGTCTCAACTAAAATGAGGCACTGTCCAAAGGAAGTGGGTGACTATAAGTAGTTCAGTGACTGGTGGTTGTATGTGTCCTCTGTTATCTATTAAAATATGCTGTAAATGACTTAGTAGGTGATGTGTTGCCATGGAATCAAGAAGATTTACACATAGGTGCTAGTTCTTCTCAAGATCTAGGTCCCATATTTAAAGGAAGAAAAAAAATGACGAGTGTATCTTAAAAGATTTCTAGAACCTCAGATGACTTTCCCACAGAACTCCATTTAAAAAACCTGCTTGTATAAAATCATTAAGCGGAATAAAACTGGATTAAAATATATAACATTATCAAACATGTTAAGGATTTTATTGCTATCAAACCCTATTACTGTCTAATGTCACTGGATGACACAGAAGGCTTTTTTCAAATGGTTCTATTTTGTGAAAATGCACCTGCACTGTTTTCTCCTGAACCTGCTTCCAGACCATACACTAGATGACACCTCTCTCTAAAGGCCAGGTAGTTTCAGGCCACAATACTATCCATCACAGGAAAAGATTTGATTTGAAAATGTCTTACCCCAGATATGAGAAATACTTTGCAGAAGTCCAAAACCGGCAGAATCTGTAGAAAACTGGCAGCTTCCAGTGTGTCTTGAAGGTTGTCCATATTAAGAGAAAGCTTTGCAGTGTAAATGAAGTCAATAATTTTCCTTAAACCGACTTTGCTCACGCCATGAAGCTTAATGCACATTAAATCTTGTTCTTTCATCCCACCTTAAATGAAAAGACACTCAATTAAATGAAGGTAGATAATTTAATTAAGGTCAAACTCACTTCTGTTGCTAATTAGATACAATAAAATCAGGGAAAATTTTATTCTGTGTAAGCATTCGTATCCGAGTCAAGCTTCTGCATATTTTACAGTTAAAAGAGAGTACTTAAAAAGGAATATCTCTATACTAATGGAGGTGGTATATGATGCAAGTGCCTCCAAAATGTTACGGCACTTCACATCTTTTGATGGATTAGAGATTGTACTAGTGACATTGTATTAGTCTCTGATGGCCCATTCAGATATGTGTCTGGAAAAGCAAAGCTATGAAATAAAGGTAGACAGAGGTATAAAAAAGGTATATCCATTTTCCAAGTTAAAAAAGCACCACCCACAAACACACATACTGGGTGTCTATTCCTTTAAAACTCTTCTTGTAAAGACAATGGAACAAAAGCACTGAATCTTCCTCTAGCAATGAAAAGATTTAAACACTTATTTTTCTTATTGTTTTAATATGGAGGTAGAGTTTAGAAGGCAAGCTACCTGTGAACATAGCCTTGAAGTAATCACTAGCAGAGGCCATCATGACTCTGTGCACAGGAAAAGCATCATCTGTGTCCCCCGGCATCAGGGTCACATCACAGAGCAATCCTTCAAGTCGGAGCTGGTCAAATCCCTACAAGAAGAACATGAGATGAGCCACTCGTCAAGGTAAAATGGGAACACAAGTTTCTGTGTGCTAAAATTCTCTTGATATACTAATGTCTGCGGAACATAAAGCCAGTAGAATAATGACTCAGAAGAAAAAAAAACTGAACAGCTTACTTGATATGTGACAATAAAGAACAAATAAGGAAAAGAGCATATATGTTCACTTATTTTTACAATCATTGGCTTTTATTATTCTGAAAAAAACTATCATGTACACTTTCATTTTCCCATGTGCAGAATTAGGGTGTTACACTATAATTCCTTTCCATAATAATATATATTCTATAATATATAGTTCTTTTATTCTTGGTTTTCACTTGCTTATTTTTGTTGTTTGAAAAAGAAAGGTTCAGAGCATCTGTGCTAACTGCAAAATAGGAGTTGCTTTCTGCCAACTAGATTATTCCACCTCTTACAAAACAAGGAACTGTGTTAGACATCCTTATATTCAGTATTTGATATACTTGCTCCTGCTTGATCAATTATCTTTGAAGTTTGAAATTTAATTATCTCTGGAAAAAAGTGCCCAGGGAGCTCCAACGCGAGACACAATTGTCCCCAAATGCTTAAAGTTTAGTGGAGAATTAATAGGCTGACACCCACAGTTCAGAGGAGGGACAGGGCTCTGCTGATAAGAATCCCTGTTGATTAGCTCCACCATCCATTCCCTTGAAGAGCCCAACCAATGATAAGCAGGCAGCTGTTTCCTTGGTCTACTCTGGGAAAAATGAAACACTGTTAAGATTATAACAGGCTGGTGAAATGCATAAAAAGAAGATAATATACAACTTAACAATGAAGCTCAAAATGATAATTTTTCAAGATGGAGTCTGTAGTTTCAACAATGGAAATGTAAAAAATCATAAAGACTCATGAAGATACTTATAAAAAAATCATGAAGATATTCATACAAATTACTTTCAAATAATATAACAAAAACTAACAGTAGAATTATTCTATCCCCTTCATATTTTAATGACCCCCACATAAAACTTTTATTTAAAGTTGTGATTCACGGATTTAAGAAGCAGAAGGCACGGCATACTGAAGAATGCAGTTTCAGAAATATCGATCCTGCACATATGTATAATATAAATCTTAGTCTAAACATCTTCTCATCATAATTTTTAAATGGCTTTCTAAAGAAAATGGTTGAATCTACAGAACTAGAACTTCAAAGAGATAATATGATCCAGCCACTTTCTCTCTGGAGAGAAATATAAATATTTTAATTCTAAAAATATTTATACATTATACATATACTTTGGAACAGGATTATGTATCATATTTTTCGCTCTTCAACAGTGATTGACATATGTTTTTGCTCACAAATATCAACTCTTTCACAAATACCCCTTTTCCATTGTAAATGCAAACATTCTCCCCCAATGCCTGCTCAATATTTTCCATTGCTAAATCATCTCCCATCCCTGTTATTTAGAAAAGTAGAGGTTAAAAACAGATGTCCATTTTAGAGAAATATTTACATGCAGAAAGTAAAAAGTGGCTCTTTGAAAATTCACATATAGTGTGTAAATTGCAATTAAGTTTCAGTGGATCGCCTTTTAAACATAAATGAGCATATGAGCACTGGAAAGTCCTGAACGCAACCACTGGGGCTGCAACTGAAGAGGAGGGAACCATCAGGTAGAAGACTAGGGTATCTGAATTCCCCAGTGCAAACCATGGGCACTTCACAAATATTCAGTGAATGCTTGAACAAACAAGCCAGACTTTACCCAGATGCCATCACTTGGTATTTTTTTAAAAATCAACATGTAGAACCTGAATTTTATAACAAGCTAACTAGAAACCAAGAACTTTATTTGTGAACCTAATCTCAATAATAAAATGAATTGTACGTATAGTACTCACTGGTGGTAAACTATAAAGGTAAAGATGAGAGAACAGGAACTGAATTAGGGTTTAGGATGAAAAGTTTGGCTTTCAAGGGCTTGGCTTTTTTCTCCTTCAGACAAATTTCAGATTTCAAAAATTTTATATGCTTGTGATAAAAATACAGAAGGACATAAACTGAAAACAAAAAGTCCACCTCTTCTACTTACTAAGAGTAACTATTGATAACAGTTTAGTTTATGTACTTCCAGATCTCTTTCTACACATATACATAATCTACCTTTTGCTTGTACACATATAGGATTTTTAAGAGTAGGATACTATATGTACTGTTATGCATTTTAAACAATTCACCTGAGCACATAACATGGGAAGCTCTGTGTCTCAAAACACACAAATCTATTCTTTATAGTGGATGCACAGAATTTCATGGGGTGTGGTTCAGTTCAGTTCAGTCACTCAGTGGTGTCTGACTCTTTACGAACCCATGAATTGCAGCACGCCAGGCCTCCCTGTCCATCACCAACTCCCAGAGTTCACTCAAACTCAAATCCATCGAGTCAGTGATGCCATCCAGCCATCTCATCCTCTGTCGTCCCCTTCTACTCCTGCCCCCAATCCCTCCCAGCATCAGCGTCTTTTCCAATGAGTCAACTCTTCGCATGAGGTGGCCAAAGTACTGGAGTTTCAGCTTTAGCATCATTGCATCCAAAGAACACCCAGGACTGATCTCCTTTAGAATGGACTAGTTGGATCTCCTTGCAGTCCAAGGGACTCTTAAGAGTCTTCTCCAACACCACAGTTCAAAAGCATCAGTTCTTCAGTGCTCAGCTTTCTTCACAGTCCAACTCTCACATGCATACATGACTACTGGAAAAACCATAGCCTTGACTAGACAGACCTTTGTTGGCAAAGTAATATCTCTGCTTTTGAACATGCTGTCTAGGTTGGTCATCACTTTCCTTCCAAGGAGTAAATGTATTTTAATTTCATGGCTGCAATCACCATCTGCAGGGATTTTGGAGCCCCCCCAAATAAAGTCTGACACTGCTTCCACTGTTTCCCCATCTATTTCCCATGAAGTGATGGGACCAGATGCCATGATCTTTGTTTTCTGAGCTTTAAGCCAACTTTTTCACTCTCCTCTTTCACTTTCATCAGAGGCTTTTTAGCTCCTCTTCACTTTCTGCCAAAAGAGTGGTGTCATTTGCATATCTGAGGTTATTGATATCTCTCCCAGCAATCTTGATTCCAGCTTGTGCTTCCTCCAGCGAAGCATTTCTCATGATGTACTCTGCATATAAGTTAAATAA
>NW_017217407.1:0-12555 GCF_001704415.2 Capra hircus | reverse complement strand
CATTCACCAGAGTCGCACCAGATGTTCGTCCCAATTCCAGGGAAACCTGTTTCTCCTGCACTGGCACTCGACTTTGTTACGCCGAGGATGATCACAGCACGGTGGAACGTGACAGCCCTGTGGGAAAGCCTACGCTGGGAAAGCCTCTGTGGGAAAGCCGTCGGAGCCGAAAGCCCTGCTGATCCCTTATCCATGCGGAAGGAGAGCGCGACACTGGGGCTGCCCTACAGCGCTCGCAGGAAAGACATTCCCGTTGGGCGCATGCCGCCCCACTCGCAAGACAGCACTTGGACCTCCCCTTGGGAGAACTACACGAAGTAGGACCCCAGGACGATCCATTCAGGCCACTGGAGAGCTGGAATCCTCAGGTTCCGACTGACTCCACACACGGTCCTTAGGCCCCCAACATCGACGGAGAGAAGTCCGCGACGGGCCCCGCCGATGGCAACTCCATGGGGACTGTCCGCTCTTGCTGGAAGCCACCAGAGACGGTCCCTGAAGATCCGCCGTCGTGAAGTCGAGAAGCTCGACCTGCCCGCAAACTGCGAGAAAATCCATGAGTTCGACCCTCCACCATGAGCCCATTTCCGCTGTACGGTGCGGCGTTCGAGCGGGATTTCCACGGCGTGGGACCGTCACAGCCCTTCACATCCCGGGACTCGATCAAGGTCAACTCAATAACGAAGTTCCCCGACATACACCGTCTCCACTCGGAGAGAACACAGAGGACCGCTGTCACACATCAGCAGAGCCCCCGTTAACCGCCTCCAGCTCAAGAGGAGGACCTTACCCTGCCTGTCGGGAGGATCCCTGGGTTCCCGTCGCAGCTCAAGAGGGCGCTCTCCACCAGGAAAAGAGAGCGAAGAACTACAAGGTCGTCCAGCCATTCCCGAGAGTCCCCCAGCACTGTCTCAGTCCAGTTCCAGGCGGAAAGACCTCGTTTTGCCCTGCCCTGTCCTCAGCTTTCAGCCAAGGATGCGACTCACACGCAGTGTAGCCACGTAGGAGCAGCCCTGTGTGAGAAGCCTCCGTCTGAGAGCCTCTCGTGGGAAGTTCTCGAGGAAAGCCACAATCGCTGATCACGCAGCAAGGGAAGCGTGGACACTGCGCTACCACTCGGGAAGAAAGGCGCAACTGCATGCACGGCCTACGATCGATGTCGAGGACCGACTCCATATGAGGAAATCCAGAATACGTCACGCTCCAAGATCCCATGATCAGCACTGGAGAGGAATCCTCAGGTTCGGCACAACCTCATGCGCATGTCTTAGCGCCGCACCGCAGTCGACCGGGAATGAATCACGAGAGCCACCGACGCAATCTCGCATGGACCTAGCCTTCTCCTGAGGCCCACAGCAGCGGGTCCCTAGGTCCCAGTCGTAAGTCGAGAGTACCTGCGCAACTCGAGAAATCCAGGAGGTTCTCCCTCAGCGAGATGAGCCCATTTCCGCATCAGGCATCTCGAGATAATCACACACTAACCTCTGGAAACTTCCACAGGGTCGCTTCACACTGTCCCCTTGGCAATCAACAAGTTCGCCTACGATACCCGTCTCACTCGAGAGGAGCACGAAAGTTCCCCCACATCAGAGGAGCCCGTTTCGGCGCCTCCTTAGCCGAGAGAGGATCACTTCTCCCTGCTGTGCTCGGAAAGACTTCCCGTCTTACCCTCACGTGATTGCCAGCCATCTCAAGAGGAGGCGGCTCACCGTGATCTGCCCCTGTGGGCACGTGATTGCCCTGTGGGGAGCCCTACGCTAACTTGGGACCACAGGCGCACGAGACGGGGACGTCAGGTCGGTTACCCATCCCTATGCCTCCCCAAGAAGTTCGGCCACAGTGTACAGCGCCCAACGCTGCTTGCCCCGTGGGGGCCCACGTGAGTTTCCCGCACCTCGGCAGGGGAACACCACTGTGATTTTTTCCCGCGTACCCAGGGTGGGGCCCCAAACGTGATTTTCTCCCCTGGAGGGCCAATTTGCAAAGCTCGTTAGCGACTCGCTACCCTAGGGCATACCGTGCCAGCGACTGGGTGCAGAGTCCTCCTATCGCGGACATAGGGGCGTCGGCTCACGTGATTTGGGATCCCAATGGGGGCCCGTCAGTAGGCAAAGGTGATTCGCCCTCCCAGTGGCCTGGGAAGAAGCACCCGTCTGGAGATTGGGGACCGCCCTAGAGGGCGGCCACTTGATTACTACTGCGCGGCCAGGTGGGCCCGAAAGGCGAAAAACCCCACACTGGCGTGAGTTAGCAGCTCCGTGGGGGAGGAAAGGCGCACTTGTGGCATAGGCCCACTCAGAAACACTGACTACGCCTGGGGGATCCAGAAGTACCCCCATTAGATCCATGTCAAGACACCTGAGGAGAGGAAGATCTCAGGGTTCCGGCACTGACTCACACAAGGTTTTAGGCCATCAGGCATCACGGGAGAAGGATCCGAAGTCCCAACAATCTCGCAAGGGGACGTGGCCTTAAAGATCCTGAGGCCACTCAAAAGAGGTCCTGAAGTGCCCGTACGTAAAGTCGAGAAGCAACATGCGAATACTCCCGAGAAAAACAGAAGCTTCTCAGCCTATCCAGCGAGATGAAGGACAGTTTCACCACTGGGCACCGAGGCTAATTGGTGGCACGACCCTGGAGTTCCTCTCACCTTTCCTGTGGAGAGCGCCCCCTCTTGAGCTGCGACTGGAACCCAGGGAATTCTCTCCGACCAGGCAGGGAAAGGATCCTCCTCTTGAGCTAGGAGGCGGAAACGGGGGCTCCTCTTGATGTGGGCGGGCCTCTCGTGCTTCCTCTCGAGTGGAGACGGGTATGTCGGGGAACTTCTTGAGTTGTAGCAAGGGTGTGAAGGACCCTTTGGAGGTCCCAGATGTTAGGTGTGACTAGCCTCGAGACGCCTCAGCGGAAATGGGCCTCATCTCGCCTGGAGGGTCGAACCTCATGGATTTTCTCGAGTTGCGGCAGGTGCTCTCGACTTACGACGGCGACCTCAGGGACCCGCTCTGGTGGCTTCAGGAAAGGCCAGTCCCCATGGAGTTGCTCGGGGGCCCGTCGGGATTCCTCTCCCGTCGATGTTGGGGCCTAAGACCTTGTGTGGAGTCAGTGCCGGAACCTGAGGATTCCTCTCCAGTGCTGACATGGATCTTGGGGTACTTCTGTAGTCTCCCAAGGGGAGTCAGTCCTCGTCTCGAGTGGGGGCATGAACGTGCTCTTTCCTTCCGAGCTGTAGCAGCAGTGTCGCGCTTCCCTTCGCATGGATCAAGGGATCAGGGGCTTTCCCTCGAGGCTTTCCCACGAGGCTTTCCCACGAGGCTTTCCCACAGGGCTGTCCCACGTTCCACCGTGCTGTGAGTCGATCCTCGGCTACAAAGTCGAGGCAGTGCAGGGAAAACAGGTTTCCCTGGAATGGACTGAGACATCTGGGGGACTCTGGGAATGGTGGCACGACCCTTGAGTTCCTCTCGCCTTTCCTGTGGAGAGCGCCTCCTCTTGAGATGCGACGGGAATGCCGGGAATTCTTTCCCCATCACGCAGGGAAAGGATCCCTCCTCTCGAGCTAGGAGGCGGAAATGGGGCTCCTCTGGATGTGGGCGGGACTCTCGCGATTCCTCTAGAGTGGAGACGGGTATGTCGGGGTACTACTTGAGTTGCAGCAAGGGTGTGAAGGACCCTGTGGAAGTTCCAGAGGTTAGGTGTGATTAGCCTCGAGACGCCTCAGCGGAAATGGGCCTCATCTCGCCTGGAGGGGAGAACCTCCTGGATTTTCTTGTGTTGCGTCAGGTGCTCTCGACTTACGACGGGGACCTCAGGGACCCGCTCTGGTGGTCTCAGGAAAGGCCAGTCCCCATGCGAGTTGCTCGGGGGCCTCTCGGGATTCCTCTCCTGTCGATGCCGAGCCTCAAGTCCTGTGTGAGGTCGGTGCCGGAAAATGAGGATTCCTCTCCAGTGCTGATATGGATCCTGGGGGTACTTCTGGAGTCTCCCCAGGGGAGTCAGTCCTCATCTCAAGTGGAGGCATGCACGTGGGCTTTCCTCCCGAGCTGTAGCAGCAGAGTCACGCTTCCCTTCGCATGGATCAAGGGATCTGTGGCTTTCCCTCGAGGCTTTCCCACTAGGCTTTCCCACGAGGCTTTCCCAAGGGTCTATCCCACGTGCCACCGTGGTGTGAGTCGATCCTCGGCTTGAAATTCGAGGCAGTTCAGGGAGAACATGTTTCCCTGGAATGGACTGAGATATCTGGGGGTCTCTGGGAATGGTGACACGAACCTGGAGTTCCTCTCGCCTTTCCTGTGGAGAGCGCATCCTCCTGAGATGTGACTGGAATGCCGGGAATTCTTTCAAGACCACGCAGGGAATGGTCCCTTCCTCTCGAGCTAGGAGGCGGAAGAGGGGCTCCTCTGGATGTAGGCGGAACTCTCGTGATTCCTCTCGAGCGGAGACGGGTATGTCGGGGAACTTCTTGAGTTGCAGCAAGGGTGTGAAGTACCCTTTGGAATTTCCAGAGGTTAGGTGTGATTAGACTCGAGACACCTCAGTGGAAATTGGCCTCATCTCGCCTTTAAGGGAGAACCTCCTGGATTTACTCGAGTTGGGGCAGGTGCTCTCGACTTATGAAGGGGACATCAGGGACCCGCTCTGGTGGCCTCAGGAAAGGCCAGTCCCCATGCGAGTTGCCCGGGTGCCTCTCTGGATTCCTCTCCCGTCGATGCCGGGGCCTAAGACCTTATGTGGAGTCGGTGCCAGAAACTGAGGATTCCTCTCGAGTGCTGACATGGATCTTGGGGTACTTCTGGAGTCTCCCCAGGGGAGTCAGTCCTCGTCTCGAGTGTGGGCATGCAGGTGCGCTTTCCTTCCGAGCTGTAGCAGCAGTGTCATTTTCCCTTTGGGTTGATCAAGGGATCTATGGCTTTCCCTCGAGGCTTTCCCACGAGTCTTTCCCACGAGGTTTTCCCACAGTTGTCTCCCACGTGCCACCGTGGTGTGAGTCGATCCTCGGCTTGAAAGTCCAGACAGTGCAGGGAAAACAGGTTTCCCTGGAATGGACTGAGACATCTGGGGGACTATGGGAATGGTGGCACGACCCTGGAGTTCCTCTCCCCTTTCCTGTGGAGAGCGCCTCCTCTTGAGATGCGACAGGAACGCCGGGAATTCTTTCCCGACCACGCAGGGAAAGGATCCCTCCTCTCGAGCAAGGAGGCGGAAATGGGGCTCCTCTGGATGTGGGCGGGACTCTCGTGCTTCCTCTCGAGTGGAGACGGGTATGTCGGGGAACTTCTTGAATTGCAGAAGGGTGTGAAGGACCCTTTGTAAGTTCCAGAGGTTAGGTGTGATTAGCCTCGATAGGCCTCAGCGGAAATGGGCCTCATCTCGCTTGGAGGGAAGAACCTCCTGGATTTTCTCGAGTTGCGGCAGGTGCTCTCGACTTACTTTGGGGACCTCAGGGACCCGCTCCGGTGGCCTCAGGAAAGGCCAGTCCCTATGCGAGTTGCTCGGGGGCCTCTCGGGATTCCTCTCCCATCGATGCCGGGGCTTAAGACCTTGTGTGGAGTCGATGCCGGAACCTGAGGATTCCTCTCCAGTGCTGACATGGATCTTGGGGTATTTCTGGAGTCTCCCAAGGGGAGTCAGTCCTCGTCTCGAGTGGGGGCCTGCACGTGCGCTTTCCTCTCGAGCTACAGCAGCAGTGTCACGCTTCCCATCGCTTGGATCAAGGGATCTGTGGCTTTCCCTCGAGGCTTTCCCACGAGGCTTTCCCACAGGGCTGTCCCATGTGCAACCGTGGTGTGAGTCGATCCTCGGCTTGTAAGTCGAGGCAGTGCAGGGAAAACAGGTTTCCCTGGAATGGACTGAGACATCTGGGGGACTCTTTGAATGGTGGCACGACCCTGGAGTTCGTCTCGCCTTTCCTGTGGAGAGCGCCTCCTCTAGAGATACCCCGGGAATTATTTCCCGACCTCGCAGGGAAAGGATCCCTCCTCTCGAGCTAGGAGGCGGAAAACCGTGCACCTCTGGATATGGCGGGACTCTGGTGCTTCCTTTCGAGTGGAGACGGGTTTGTCGGGGAACTTCTTGAGTTGCAGCAAGGGTGTGAAGGACCCTTTGGTAAGTTCCAGAGGTTAGGTGTGATTAGCCTCGAGACGCCTCAGCGGAAATGGGCCTCATCTCGCCTGGAGGGAAGAACCTCCTGGATTTTCTCGAATTGTGGCTGGTCCTCTCGACTTAGGACGGGGACCTCAGGGACCCGCTCTGGTGGCCCAGGAAAGGCCAGTCCCCATGCGAGTTGCTCGGGGGCCTCTCGGGATTCCTCTCCCGCCGATTCCGGGGCCTAAGTCCTTGTGTGGAGTCAGTGCCGGAACCTGAGGATTCCTCTGCAGTGCTGACATTTATCTTGGGGTATTTCTGGAGACTCCCCAGGGTAGTCAGTCCTCGTATCGAGTGGTGGCATGCTCGTGCCCATTTCTCCAAGAGCTGTAGCAGCCGTGTCACGCTTCCCTTTGAGGGAATAAAGGGATCAGTGGCTTTCCCTCGAGGCTTTCCCACGAGGATTTCCCACGAGGCTTTCCCACAGGGCTGTCCCACGTGCCACCGTGGTGTGAGTCGATCCTCGGCTTGAACGTAGAGGCAGTGCAGGGAAAACAGGTTTGGCTGGAATGGACTGAGATATCTGGGGGACTCTGGGAATGGTGGCACGACCCTGGAGTTCCTCTCGCCCTACCTATGGAGAGCGCCTCCTCTTGAGATGCGACGGAAACGCAGGGAATTCTTTCCCGATCACGCAGGGTAAAGGATCCCTCCTCTCGAACTAGGAGGCGGAAACAGGGCTCCTCTGGATGTTGGCGGAAATCTCGTGCTTCCTCTCGAGTGGAGATGGGTATGTCGGGGAACTTCTTGAGTTGCAGCAAGGGTGTGAAGGACCCTTTGGAAGTTCCAGAGGTTAGGTCTGATTAGCCTCGAGACGCCTCAGCCGAAATGGACCTCATCTCTCCTGGAGGGGAGAACCTCCTGGATTTTCTCGAGTTGCGGCAGGTGCTCTCGAATTATGACGGGGACCTCAGGGACCCGCTCTGGTGGCCTCAGGAAAGGCCAGTCCCAATGCGAGTTGCTCGGGGGCCTCTCGGGTTTCCTCTCCCGTCGATGCTGGGGCCTATGACCTTGTGTGGAGTCAGTGCTGGAACCGGACGATTCCTCTCCAGTGCTGACATGGATCTTGGGGTACTTCTGGAGTCTCCCCAGGGGAGTCAGTCCTCGTCCCGAGTGGGGGCATGCACGTGCGCTTTCCTCCCGAGCTGTAGCAGCAGTGTCGCGCTTCCCTTCGCGTGGATCAAGGGATCTGTGGCTTTCCCTCGAGGCTTTCCGACGAGGCTTTCCCACGAGGCTTTCCCACAGGGCTGTCCCACGAGGCTTACCCACAAGGCTGTCCCACGTGCCACCATCGTGTGAGTCGGTCCTCCGCGTGAACGTCGAGGCAGTGCAGGGTAAACAAGTTCCTCTGGAAAGGACCTGAGACATCTGGGGGACTCTTGGAATGGTGGAACGACCCTGGAGTTCCTCTCACCTTTCTTGTGGAGCGTGCCTCCTCTTGAGATGCGACAGGTACGACAGGAATTTTTCCCGGCCAATCAGGGAAAGGATCCCTCATCTTGAGCCAGGAGGGGGAATTGGGGCTCCTCTGGATGTGGGTGGTACCCTGTTGATTCCTATGGAGTGGCGACGTGTCTCTCGTAGAACCTCTTGAGTTGCAGCTAGGGTGTGAAGGACCCTGTGGAAGTTCCAGAGGTTAGGTGTGATTAGCGTCGAGACGCCTCAGCGGAAATGGGCCTCATCTCGCCTGGAGGGGAGAACCCTAATGGATTTTCTGTAGTTGCGGCAGGTGCTCTCGACTTACGACGGGGACCTCAGGGACCAGCTCTGGTGGCCTCAGGAAAGGCCAGGCGCCATGCGAGTTGCTCGGGGGCCTCTCAGGATTCCTCTCCCTTCGATGCCGGGGCCTAAGACCTTGTGTGGAGTCGGTGCCGGAACCTGAGGATCCTCTCCAGTGTGGACATGGATCTTGGGGTACTTCTGGAGTCTCCCAAGGGGAGTTAGTCGTCGTCTTGTGTGGGGGCATGCACGTGCGCTTTCCTCCAGAGCTGTAGCAGCAGTGTCACGCTTCCCTTTGCATGGATCAAGGGATCTGTGGCTTTCCCTCCTGGCTTTCCCACGAGGCTTTCCCACAGGGCTGTTTTCATGTGCCATCGTGGTGTGAGTCGATCTTCGGCTAGAAATTCGAGGCAGTGCAGGGAAATCAGGTTTCCCTGAAATGGACTGAGACATCTGGGGGACTCTGGGAATGGTGGCACGACCCTGGAGTTCCTCTCCCCTTTCCTGTGGAGAGCGCCTCCTCTTGAGATGCGCCAGGAACGCCAGGAATTCTTTCCTGACTACGCAGGGAAAGGATCCCTCCTCTCGAGCTAGCAGGCGGAATCGGGCTCCTCTGGATGTGGGCGGGTCTCTGGTGCTTCCTCTCGTGTGGAGACGGGTATGTCGGGGAACTTCTTGAGTTGCAGCAAGGGTGTGAAGGACCCTTTGGAAGTTCCAGAGGTTAGGTGTGATTTGACTCGAGACGCCTCAGCGGAAATGGGCCTCATCTCGCCTGCAGGGAGAACCTCCTGGATTTTCTCAAGTTTCAGCAGGTGCTCTCCAGTTACGACCGGGACTTATGTAACCCGCTCTGGTCACTCAGGAAATGCCAGTCGACTTGCGAGTTGCTAAGGGGCCTCTCGAGATTCCTCTCCGGTCGATGACGGGGCCTAAGACCTTGTTTGGAGTCGGTGCCCGATCATGAGGTTTCCTCTCCAGTGCTAACATGGATCTTGGGGTACTACTGGAGCCTCCACAGGGGAGTCATCTTCTTCTCCAATGGGGGCATGCACGTGCGCTTTTCTCCGAGCATTAGGAGCAGAGTCAATTTTCCCGTTGTGTTGATCAAGGGGTTTCTTGGTTTTCCCTCGAGGCTTTCCCACGAGGCTTTCCCACAGGGCTGTCCCACGTGCCACCATCGTGTGAGTCGGTCCTCCGCGTGAATGTCGAGGCAGTGCAGGGTAAACAAGTTCCTCTGGAAAGGACTGAGACATCTGGGGGACTCTTGGAATGGTGGAACGACCCTGGAGTTCCTCTCACCCTTCTTGTGGAGGCATGCCTCCTCTTGAGATGTGACAGGTACGACAGGAATTCTTTCCCGGCCAATCAGGGAAAGGATCCCTCACATTGAGCTAGGAGGGGAATTGGGGCTCCTCTGGATGTGGGTGGTACCCTGGTGATTCCTATGTAGTGGCGTCGGGTCTCTCGTGGAACTTCTTGAGTTGCAGCTATGGTGTGAAGGACCCTTTGGAAGTTCCAGAGGTTAGGTGTGATTAGCCTCAAGACGTCCTCAGTGGAAATGGGCCTAATCTCGCCTGAAGGGGAGAATCTCCTTCATTTTCTCGAGTTGTGGCAGGTGCCTCTCGACTTACGACGGGGACCTCAGGGACCCGTTCTGTTGGCCTTAGGAAAGACCAGTCCCCATGCGAGTTGCTAGAGGGCCTCTCGGGATTCCTCACCGGTACATGCCGGGGGCCCAAGACCTTGTGTGGAGTGGGGGCCAGAACCTGAGTATTCCTCTCCAGTGCTAACATGTTTTTGGGATACTTCTGAAGTTCCCCAAGGGGAATCAGTCCTCGTCTCGAGTGGGGGGCATGCCCCTTTCCTCCCGAGCTGTAGCAGCAGTGTCATGCTTCCCGTCGCGGTAAATCAATGGATCTGTGGGCTTTTCCTCTAGGCTTTTCCTAGAGGCTTTCCCACGAGGCTTTCCCACAGGGCTGTCCCCGTGCCCACCGTGCGTGTGAGGCGATCCTCGGCATGAAAGTTTAGGCACTCTGTAAAAACACGATCCTCTGGAATGGACTGAGACATCTGGGGACGCTTGAAATGGTCCACGGACCATGGAGTTCCTCTCTCCCTTCCTGTGGAGAGCGCCTCCACCTGAGATGCGACGGGAATGCAGGAAGTTCTCTTCCCGACCAAGCCAGGGAAAGGATCCCTCATCTCTAGCTAGGAGGATGAAACGGGGCTACTCTGGATGTGGGCAGGACCCTCGTGTTTCCTCTCGAGTGGAGATGGGAATGTCGGGGAACTTCTTGAGTTGCAGCAAGGGTGTGAAGGACCCTTTGGAAGTTCCAGAGATTAGATGTAATTAGCTCGAGACACCTCATTGGAAATGGGCCTCATCTCGCCTGGAGGGGAGAACCTCCTGGATTTTCTCGAGTTGCGGCAGGTGTCTCCGACTTACGACGGGGAGCGCGCAGGGACCGTCGCTTGGTGGTTCATCCAGGCCGGTCGGCGCATGCGCAGATGCTGGGGGCTTCTTTGAATAAGCTTGCCATGTTGATGCCCGGGCCGAACAACTTGTGTTTGGAATTGGGGCGCGGAACTGAGGGTTTCTCTGCAGTGCTGACAATGGGATATTGGGGTTCTTCCTGGAGTCCCATGAGAGTCAAATTCCTGCGTCTCATGTGAGAGCAAAACGCACAGTGTGCTTTCGCTGCGAGTGTAGAAGGCAGGGGTACGCTTGCGCCGCTGTGGTGTGGATTGCAAGGATGCTGTGGCTTGTCCCTGGAGGCTTTCCCCGAGGTATCCCACAGGAGCTGTTCACTGCCACGGTGGTGTGAGTCGTTCCTGCGCTTGAAAGTCGAGGGGCAGTGCAGGGAATACAGGTTTCCCTGGGAATGGACTTGAGACATTCTGGTGGACTATGGGAATGGTGAGACAGACCGTGGAGTTCGTCTCGCTGTTCCTGTGGAGAGGGGTCGTCTGGAGATGCGCGGGAGTGCGCGGAATTCTTTCGGCCAACACGCAGATAAAGGTATGCCTCCTCTCGAGTATGAGGCAGAAATCGGGCTGCTCTGGAATGTGAGCGGATCTCGTGTTCCACTCTAGTGGAGACGGGTATTTCGGGGATCTTCTTGAGTTGCAGGCTAGGGCGTGTGAGGGACGCTTTTGGAGTTCGACAGATGTTAAGGTGTGATTAGCCTCGAGACGCCTCAGCGGAATGGGCCTTATCTCGCTGGAGGGAGAACCTCCTGGATTTTTCTCGGAGTTGCGGCAGGTGTTCTTGACTTACGAACGGGACCTGCAGGGACGCGCTCTGGTGGCATCATAAAGGCCAGTCCCATGCGAGTTGGCTCTGTGGGCGCTCTTGGATCCTCTCCCGTCGATGCCGGGGATAGACCCTTTTGTGGGGTCGGTGTCTGAAACTGAGGATTCTCTCCAGTGCTGACATGGATCTTGGAGTACTTCTGGAGTGCTCCAGGGGCATCCGTCTCGGTCTAGAGTGGGGGCATGCAGCGTGCGCTTCTCGCGCGAGCAGTAGCAGACTTGTCAGGCTTCCTTCGGCTGGACCAAGGGATTGTGCTTTCCCTGTGAGGCTCTCACCACGAGGCTTTGCGGCAGGAGGCTTTCCACAGGGCTGTCCAAGTGCCGTGGTTGTGAGTCGATCCTGCGGCTTGAAAGTCGCAGCAATGGGAGGGAAAACAGATTCCCTGGATTGGAGCTGAGAATCTGGCGGGAGCTCTCGGATTGTGGCAAGACCGCGGGGTTCTCTCTGCGCTTTCCTGTGGAGAGGCGGGGTCTCCTCTTGAGATGCTAGCGGGGAAGCCGAGGCAATTTTTCCGCACGCAGCAGAATGATCCCTACCTCTCGAGCTAGGAGGCGAAACAAAGTATTGGTTTTGTGGGTTAGTTGAGGTAAGTTTGGTTTGGGGGCTCTCTGATGTGGGCGGCTCTCGTGCTTGCTCCCGTAGTAGAGACGGTAATGTCGGGGAACTTCTTGAGTTGGGCAGCAAGGGTGTGAAGGGAGGCCTTTTGGAAGTTATCCAGAGGTTAGGTTGTGATTAGGCTCGAGACGCCTAGCGGAAATGGTCGCTCATCACGGCCGCCCCTGGAGGTGAGAGTCCTGGATTTTCTCGGAGTTTCGGTCAGGTGCTCTCACTTACAAGGGCACAACAGGGACCGCTCTGGTGCGCCTTAGAAGGCGGAGTCGCGCCATGCGAGTTGCTCCGGCGGGCGCTCTCCGGATTCTTTCGACGATGCCCGGGGCCTAAGACCTTGTGTTGGAGTCGGTGTTTGGAAGCCTGAGGTTATTCTCTCCAGTTGGTGACAGGTGGATCTTGGGGTATCTGGAGTCTCCGGCCAGGGGAGTCAGTCCTCGTCCGAGTTTGGGTATGGGCACGTGCGCTTTCGCTCCCTGAGGCTGTTAGCAGCATTGGGTCACGCTTCCTTCCGTGGGATGCAAGGGATCTGTGGCTTATAACACTCGAGGCTTTTCCGCCACGAGGCTTTCCCAATGGACTTTCCAAGGGCTCTCCCCAGTGCTCACATGGGGTGCGTTCGATCCTCGCCTTGAAAGTAGAGGAAGTGCTAGAGAAAACAGGTTTCCTGGAATGGACTGGAGACATCTGGGGACGCTCGTTGTGTCCTCTGGGAATGGTGGCCGGACCACCTGGAGTGTTCGGCTGCTTAGCCTGTCAGATACTCGCGCCTT
>NW_017217406.1:0-12555 GCF_001704415.2 Capra hircus | reverse complement strand
GAAGCTACGGACGGGGCAAATGGGGCACATTCTGGATGTAGGCGAACCTCGTTAGTTCCTCCTATATATGAGATGGAGACGGGTATCAAGAAACGGAAAGGGACTTCTTTGAGTTGCAGCAAGGCTGTGAAGGACCCTTTGGAAGTTCCAGAGATTAGGGGTGATTAGCTCCAGTCGCCTCAGCGGAAATGGGCCTCATCTCGCCTGGAGGGGACAACCTCCTGGATTTTCTCGACTTGCGGCAGGTGCTCTCGACTTACGATGGGGACCTCAGGGACCCGCTCTGGTGGCCTCAGGAAAGGCCAGTCCCCATGCGAGTTTCTCGCCGGGCCTCTCGGATTCCTCTCCCGTCGATGCTGGGCCTAAGACCTTGTGTGGACTCAGTGACGGAACCTGAGGATTCCTCTCCAGTGCCGACATGGATCTTGTGGTACTTCTGGAGTCTCCCCAGGGGAGTCAGTCTTGTCTCGAGAGGGGGCATGCACGTGCGATTTCCTCCTGAGCTGTAGCAGCAGTGTCATGCTTCCCTTTTCGTGGATCAAGGGATCTGTGGCTTTCCTCTAGACTTTCCCATGACGCTTTCCCACGAGGGCTTCCACAGGGCTTTCCCACGTACCACTGTGGTGTGAGTCGATCCTTGGCTTTAAATGTCGAGGCAGTGAAGGGAAAACAGCTTTCCCTGGAATGGACTGAGACTTCCAGGGGACTCTTGGGAATGGTGGCCCCGACCCTGGAGTTCCTCTCGCCTTTCCTGTGGAGAGCGCCTCCTCTTGAAGATGGCCAACGGGAACGCCGGGAATTCTTTCCCGACCACGCTGGGAAAGGATCCCTCCCCTCGAGCTAGGAGGCGGAAACGAGGCTCCTCTGGATTTGGGCGGGACTCTCATGCTTCCTCTCGAGTGGAGACGGGTATGTCGGGGAACTTCTTGAGTTGCAGCAAGGGTGTGAAGGACCCTTTGGAAGTTCCAGAGTTTAGGTGTGATTAGCCTCGAGACACCTCAGCGGAAATGGGCCTCATCTCGCCTGAGGGGAAACCTCCTGGATTTCTCGAGTTGCGGCAGGTGCTCTCGACTACGACGGGGACCTCAAGGAACCGCTCTGATGGCTCAGGAAAGCAGTCCCCATGCGAGTTCCCGGGGCCTCTCGGGATTCCTCTCCGTCGATGCTGGCGCCTAAGATCTTGTGTGGAGTGGGTGCCGGAAACTGAGGATTCCTCTCCAGTGTTGACATGGATCTTGGGGTACTTTTGGAGTCTCTCCAGGGGAATCAGTCCTTGTCTCGAGTGGGGGCATGCACGTGCTCTTTCCTCCGAGCTGTAGCAGCACTGTCACGCTTTCCTTCGCGTGTATCAAGGGATCTGTGGCTTTCCCCTCGAGGCTTTCCCTCGAGGCTTTCCCACGAGGCTTTCCCACAGGGTGTCCCACGTGCCACCGTGGTTTGAGTCGATCCTCGGCTTGAAAGTCGAGGCAGTGCAGGGAAAAAGGGTTTCCCGGGAATGGACTGAGACATCTGGGGGACTCTGGGAATGGTGGGCACGACCCTGGAGTTCCTCTCGCATTTCCTGTGGAGAGCGCCTCCTCTTGAGATGCGAGGGGAACGCCGGGAATTCATTGACGAGCACGCAGGGAAAGGATCCCTCCTCTCCAAGCTAGGAAGCGGAAACGGGGCTCCTCTGGATGTGGGCGTGACTCTCCGTGGTTCCTCTCGAGTGGAGACAGGTATGTCGGGGAACTTCTTGAGTTGCAGCAAGGGTGTGAAGGACCCTTTGGAAGTTCCAGATGTTAGATGTGATTAGTCTCGTAGACCCCTCAGCGGAAATGGTCCTCATCTCGCCTGGAGGGGAGAACCTCCTGGATTTTGTCGAGTTGCGGAAGGTGCTCTCGACTTACTAAAGGGACCTCAGGGACCCGCCCTGGGGCCTCAGGATAGGCCAGTCCCCATGGAAGTTGCTCGGGGGCTTCTCGGGATAACCCTCCCGTCGATGCCGGAGCCTAAGACCTTGTGTGGAGTCGGTGCCGGAACCTGAGGATTCCTCTCCAGTGCTGACATGGATCTTGGGGTACTTCTGGAGTCTCCCCAGCGGAGTCAGTCCTCGTATCTAGTGGGGGGCATGCACGTGCTCTTTCCCCCGAGCTGTAGCAGCAGTGTCACGATACCCGTCGAGTGGATTAAGGGATCTGTGGCTTTCCTTCGAGGCTTTCCTATGAGTCTTTCCCACGAGGCTTTCCCACAGGGCTGTCCCACGTGCCACCGTGGTGTGAGTCGATCCTTGGCTTGAAAGTCGAGGCATTGCAGGGAAATCAGTTTTCCCTGGAATGGACTGAGACATCTGGGGGACTCTGGGAATGGTGTAACCACCCTGGAGTTCCTCTCGCCTTTCCTGTGGAGAGCGCCTCCTCTTGAGATGCGACAGGAACGCCGGAAATTCTTTTTCCGTCCACCCAGGGAATGGATCCCTCCTCTCGAGCTAGGAGGCGGAAACGGGGCTCCTCTGGATGTTGGCGGGACGCTCGTGCTTCCTCTCGAGTGGAGACAGGTATGTCGGGGAACTTCCTGAGTTGCAGCAAGGGTGTGAAGGATCCTTTGGAAGTTTCAGAGGTTAGGTGTGATTAGCTTCGAGACAACTCAGCGGAAAATGGGCCTCATCGGGCCTGGAGGGGAGAACCTCCTGGATTTTCTCGAGATAGGGCAGGTTCTCTCGACTTACGACGGGGACCTCAGGGACCCGCTCTGGTGGCCTCAGGAAATGCCAGTCCCCATGCGAGTTGCTCGGGGCCTTTCGGGATTCCTCTCCCGTCGGAGCCGGGGCCTAAGACCTTGTGTGGATTCGGTGCTGAAACCAGAGTTTTCCTCTCCACTGCTGACATGGATATTGGGGCACTTCTGAAGTCTCCCCAGGGGAGTCAGTCCTCGTCTCGAGTGGAGGCATGCACCTGCGCTTTCCTCCCTAGCTGTAGCAGCAGTGTCATGCTCCCGTCGCTTGGATCAAGGGATCAGTGCCTTTCCCTCGAGGCTTTCCCACAAGGCTTTCCCACGAGGGCTTTCCCACAGGGCTGTCCCACGTGCCACCATGGTGTGAGTCTATCCTCGGCTTGAAAGTCAAGGCAGTGCTGGGAAAACAGGTTTCCCCGGAATGGACTGGAGACATCTGGGGGACTCTGGGAATGGTGGCACGACCCTGGAGTTCCTCTCGCCTTTCCTGGTGGAGAGCGCCTCCTCTTGAGATGCGACGGGAACGCCGGGAATTCTTTCCCGACCACGCAGGGAAAGGATCCCTCCTCTCCAGCTAGGAGGCGGAAACGGGGCTCCTCTGGATGTGGGCGGGAATCTCTTGCTTCCCTCTCGAGTGGAGACGGGTATGTCAGGGAAACTTCTTGAGTTGCAGCAAGGGTGTGAATTACCCTTTGGAAGTTCCAGATGTTAGGTGTGATTAGCCTCGAGAAGCCTCTGGGAAATGGGCCTCATCTCGCCTGGAGGGGAGTACCTCCTGAATTTTCTCGAGTTGTGGCAGGTGCTCTCAAATTACGACGGGGAACCCAGAGACCCGACTGGTGGCCTCAAGAAAGGTCCAGTCCCCATGCGAGTTGCTCGGGGGCCTCTTGTGATTCCCCTCCCGTTAATGCCAGGACCTAAGATCTTGGTGGAGTTGGTGCCGGAACCTGAGGTTTCCTATCCAGTGCTGACATGGATCTTGGTGTACTTCTGGAGTGTCCCTAGGGGAGTCAGTCCTCGTCTCGAGTGGGGGCATGCACGTGCGCTTTCCTCCCCGAGATGGGGCAGCAGTGTCATGCTTCCCGTCGAGTGGATCAAGGAATCAGTGGCTTTTCCTCGAAGCTTTTCCACAAGGCTTTCCCACGAGGCTTTTCCATAGGGCTGTCCAAAGTGCCAACGTGGTGTGAGTCGATCCTCGGCTTGAAAGTCGAGGCAGTGAAGGGAATATCAGGTTTCCCTGGAATATACTGAGACATCGGAGGACTCTCGGATTGGTGGCACGACCCTGGAGTTCCTCTCGCCTTTTTGTGGAGAGGGCCTCCTCTTGAGATGCTATGGGAACACCGGGAATTCTTTCCCGACTACGCAGGGAAAGGATCCCTCCTCTCGAGCAAAGAGGCGGAAACGGGGTTCTTCTGGATGTGGGCGGGACTCTGGTGCTTCCTCTCGAGTGGAGACAGGTGTGTCGGGGAACTTCTTAAGTTGCAGCAAGGGTGTGAAGGACCCTTTGGAAATTCCAGACTTTAGGTGTGATTAGCCTTGAGACGCCTCAGCGGAAATGGGCCTCATCTCACCTGGAGGGGAGAACCCACTGGAATTTGTCGAGTTGTGACAGGTGCTCTCAACTTACGACGGGGACCTCAGGGACCCGCTCTGGTGGCCTCAGGAAAGGCCAGTCCCCATGCGAGTTTCTCGGGGCCTCTCGGGATTCCCCTCACGTCGATGCCGGGGCCTAAGACCTTGTGTGGAGTCGGTGCCGGAACCTTAGAATTCCCCTCCAGTGCTGACATGGATCTTGGGTACACCTGGAGTCTCCCCAGGGGAGTCAGTCCTCGTCTCGAGTGGGGCATGCACGTGCGCTTTCCTCCCGAGCTGTAGCAGCAGTGTCACGCTTCCCGTGGCGGGGATCAAGGGATCTGTGGCTTTCCCTCGCGGCTTTCCCACAAGGTTTTCCCAAGAGGCTTTCCCACAGGGCTGTCCCAAGTGCCACCGTGGTGTGAGTCGATCTTCAGCTTGAAAGTCGAGGCAGTGCAGGGAAAACAGGTTTCCCTAGAATGGACTGAGACATCTGGGGACTCTGGGAATGGTGGCACGACCCTGGAGTTCCTCTGGCCTTTCCTGTGGAGAGCGCCTCCACTGGAGATGCGACGGGAACGACGGGATTCTTCCCGACCATGCAGGGAAAGGATCCCTCCTCTCGAGCTAGGAGGCGAAAACGGGGCTCCTCTGGATGTGTTCAGGACTCTCGTGCTTCCTCTTGAGTGGAGACGGGTATGTGCGGGGAACTTGCTGAGTTCCAACAATGGTGTGAAGGACCCTTTGTAGGTTCCAGAGTTTAGGTGTGATAAGCCTCGAGACGCCTCAGCAGAATTGGGCTTCATCTCGCCTGGAAGGGAGAACCTCCTGGATTTTCTCGTGTTGGGGCAGCTATTCTCGACTTACGACGGGGACCTCAGGGACCCGCTCTGGTGGCCTCAGGAAAGGCCAGTCCCCATGCGAGTAATACGGCGTCCTCTAGGTCCTCCTCTCCCGTCGATGCCGGGGCCTAAGACCTTGTGTGGAGTCGGTGCCGGAACCTTAGGATTCCCTCCAGTGCTGACATGGATCTTGGGATACTTCTGGAGTCTCCCCAGGGGAGTCAGTCCTTCGTCACGTGTGGGGACATGCACGTGCGCTTTCCTCTTGAGCTGTAGCAGCAGTGTCACGCTTCCCTTCCGGGGATCAAGGGATCTGTGTCTTTCCCTCGAGGCTTTCCACCAGGCTTTCCCACGAGGCTTTCCCACAGGGCTGTCCCACGTGCCACCATTGTGTGAGTCGATCCTCGGCTTTAAAGTGGAGGCAGTGCAGGGAAAATAGGTTTTTCCTGGAATGGACTGAGACATCTGGGGGACTCTTGGAATGGTGGCCCGACCCTGGAGTTCCTCTCGCCTTTCCTGTGGAGAGCGGCCTCCTCTTGAAGATGCGACGGCAACGCCGGGGATTCTTTCCCGAACACAGTGAAAGAATCCCTCCTCTCGAGATAGGAGGCGGAAACGGGGCTCCTCTGGATGTGGGCAGAACTCTCGTGCTTCCTCTCGAGTGGAGACGGGTATGTCGGGGAACTTCTTGAGTTGCAGCAAGGGTGTGAAAGACCCTTTCGAAGTTCCAGAGTTTAGGTGTGATTAGCCTCGAGATGCCTTAGAGGAAATGGGCCTCATTTAGCCTGGAGGGGAGAACCTCCTGGATTTTCTCGAGTTGCAGCAGGTGCTCTAGCCTTACGATGGGGACCTCAGGGACCCGCTCTGGTGGCCTCCGGAAAGGCCAGTCCCCATGCGATTTGTTCGGGGGCCTCTCGGGATTCCTCTCCCGTCGATTCCGGGGCCTAAGACGTTGTGTGGAATCGGTGCCTGAACCTGAGGATTCCTCTCCAGTGCTGACATGGATCTTGGGTTACTTCTGGAGTCTCCCCAGGGGAGTCAGTCCTCGTCTCGTGTGGGGCATGCAGTGGCGCTTTCCTTCAGAGCTGTAGCAGCAGTGTCACGCTTCCCTTCGCGTGGATCAAGGAATCTGTGGCTTTCCCTCGAGGTTTTCCCACGAGGCTTTCCCACGAGGCTTTCCCACGAGGCTTTCCCACAGGGCTGACCCACGTGTCACCGTCGTGTGAGTCGATCCTCGGCTTGAAAGTCGAGGCAGTGCAGGGAAAACAGGTTTCCTGGAATGTCCTGAGACATCTGGGGGACTCTGGGAATGGTGGCACGACCCTGGAGTTCCTCTCGCCTTTCCTGTGGAGATGCGCCTCCTCTTGAGATGCGAGGGGAATGCCGGGAATTCTTTCCCGACCACTGCAGTGAAAGGATCCCTCCTCTCGAGCCATGAGGTGGAAACGAGGCTCCTCTGGATGTGGTGGGACTCTCGTGCTTCCTCTCGACTGGAGACGGGTATGTCGGGGAAATTCTTGAGTTGCAGCAAGGGTTTGAAGGACTCCTTTGTAAGTTCCATAGGTTAGGTGTGATTAAGCCTCGAGACGCCTCAGCGGAAATTGGGCCTCATCTCTCCTGGAAGGGAGAACCTCCTGGAATTTTCTCGAGTTGCGGCAGGATGCTCTCGACTTACGACGGGGACCTCAGGGACCCTCTCTGGTGGCCTCAGGAAAGGCCAGTCCCCATGCGAGTTGCACGGCGGCATCTCGGGATTCCTCTCCCGTCGATGCCCGGGCCTAAGACCTTGTTTGGAGTCGGTGCTGGAACCTGAGGATTCCTCTCCAGTGTTGACATGGATCTTGGGGTACTTCTGGAGTCTCCCCCAGGGGAGTCAGTCCTCGTCTCGAGTGGGGGCATGCACGTGCGATTTCCTCCCGAGCTGTAGCAGCAGTGTCACGCTCCCCTTCACGTGGATCAAGGGATCTGTGGCTTTCCCTCGAGGCTTTCCCATGAGACTTTCCCACGAGGCTTTCCCACAGGGCTGTCCCACGTGCCACCGTCGTGTGAGACGATCCTCGGCTTGAAAGTCGAGGCAGTGCAGGGAAAACAGGTTTCCCTGGAATGTCCTGAGACATCTGGGGGACTCTGGGAATGGTGGAACGACCCTGGAGTTCCTCACGCTTTTCCTGTGTAAAGCGTCCCCTCTTGAGATGCGACGGGAACGCCGAGAATTCTTTCCCGACCACGGAGGGAAAGGATCCCTCCTCTCGAGCTATGACGCAGAAACGGGGCTCCTCTGAATGTGGGCGGGACTCTCGTGCTTCCTCTCGAGTGGAGACGGGTATGTTGGGGATCTTCTTGAGTTGCAGCAAGGGTGTGAAGGACCCTTTGGAAGTTCCAGAGGTTAGGAGTGATTAGCCTTGTGACACCTCAGCGGAAATGGGCCTCATCTCGCCTGGAAGGGAGAACCTCCTGTATTTTCTCAAGTTGCTGCAGGTGCTCTCATCCTACGACAGGGACCTCAAGGATCCGCTCTGGTGGCCTCAGGAAAGGACAGTCCCCATGTGAGTTGCTCGGGGGCCTCTCGGGATTCCTCTCCCGTCGATGCCAGGGCCTAAGACCTTGTGTAGTCGGTGCCGGAACCTGAGGATTCTTTCCAGTGCTGACATGGAACTTGGGGTACTTCTGGAGTCTCCACAGGGGAGTCAGTCCTCGTCTCGAGTAAGGCATGCACGTGAACTTTCCTCCGAGCTGTAGCAGCACTGTCAAGCTTCCATTCGCGTGGATCAAAGCATCTGTGGCTTTCCCTCGAGGCTTTCCCACGAGACTTTCCCACGAGGCTTTCCCACCAGGCTTTCCCACAGGGCTGTCCACGTGCCACCGAGGTGTGAGTCGATCCTCGGCTTGAAAGTCGAGGCAGTGCAGGGAAAACAGGTTTCCCTGGAATGGACTGAGACATCTGGGGGACTCTGGGAATGGGTGCACGAATCTGGAGTTCCTCTCGCCTTTCCTGTGGATAGCGCCTCCTCTTGAGATGAGTCGGGAACTCCGGGAATACTTGACCGACCACTCAGTGAAAGGATCCCTCCTCTCGAGCTAGGAGGCAGTAACGGGCTACTCTGGATGTGGGCGGACTCTCGTGCTTCCTCTCGAGTGGAGAGGGGTATTTCGGGGAACTTCTTGAGTTGCAGCTAGGGTTTGAAGGCCCGTTTGTTAGTTCCAGACGCTTGTTGATAAGCCTCGAGACGCCTCATCGGATATGGGCCACATCTCGCCTGGAGGGGAGAACCTCCTGGATTTTCTCGAGTTGCAGCAGGAGCTTTGGACTTACGACTTGGACCTCAGAGACCCGCTCTGTTGGCCTCATGAAAGGCCAGTCCCCATGCAAGTTGCTCGGGGCACTCTCCACAGGAAACGCGAGAGGAACTCCAGTGTCGTGCCACCATTCCCAGAGTTCCACAGATGTCTCAGTCCATTCCAGGGAAACCTGTTTTCCTTGCACTGCCTTGACTTTCAGCCTAGGATCGAGTCACACCACGGTGCCACGTGGGACAGCCCACTGGGAAAGCCTCGTGGGAAAGCCTCGTGGGAAAGCCTCGAGGGAAAGCCACAGATTCCTTGATCCACGCGAAGGGAAGCATGACACTGCTAGGGACCCACTCCCCTGGGGAGTCACTCTGGTGGCCTCAGAAAGGCCAGTCCCCATGCGAGTTGCTCGGGGGCCTCTCGGGATTCCTCTCTCGTCGATGCCGGGGCCTAAGATCTTGTTTGGAGTCGGTGCCGGAACCTGAGGATTTCTGTCCAGTGCTGACATGGATCTTGGGGTACTTTCTGGAGTCTCCCCAGGGGAGTCAGTCCTCGTCCCGAGTGGGGGCATGCACGTCCGCTTTCCTCCAGAGCTGTAGCAGCAGAGTCTCGCTTCCCTTCGCGTGGATCAAGGATCTGTGGCTTTCCCTCGAGACTTTACCACGAGGCTTTCCCACGGGCTTTTCCCATTGGGCTGTCCCACGTGCCACCGTGGTGTGAGTCGATGCTCGGCTTGAAAAGTCGAGGCAGTGCAGGGAAAACACATTTCCCTGGAATGGACTGAGACATCTGTGGGACTCAGGTAATGGTGTCACGACCCTGGAGTTCCCCTCGTCTTTCCTGTCGGAAAGCGCCTCCTCTTGAGATGCGACCGGAACGCCGGGGAATTCTTTCCCGAACACGCAGGGAAAGGATCCCTCCTCTAGAGCTAGGAGGCGGACACGGGGCTCCTCTGGATGTGGGCGGGACTCTCGAGCTTCCTCTCGAGTGGAGACGGGTATGTCGGGGAACTTTTTTAGTTGCAGTAAGGATGTGAAGGACCCTTTGTAAGTTCCAGAGGTTAGGTGTGATTGGCCTCGAAACGCCTCAGTGGAAATGAGCCTCATCTCGCCTGGAAGGGAGAACCTCCAGGATTTTCTCGAGTTGCGATAGGTGCTCTCGACTTACGACGGGGACCTCAGGTACCTGCTCTGGTGGCCTTTGGAAAGTCCTATCCCTATGCGAGTTGCTCGGGCCTCTCGGATTCCTCTCCGTCGATGCCGGGGCCTACGATCTCGTGTGGAGTGGGTTGCCGGAACCTGAGGATTCCTCTCCAGTGCTGACATGGATCTTGGGGTACTTCTGGAGTCTCCCCAGGGGAGTCAGTCCTCGTCTCGAGTGGGGGCATGCACGTGCGATTTCCTCCCGAGCTGTAGCAGCCTTGTCGCGCTTCCCTTCGGGTTGATCAAGGATTATGTGGCTTTCCCTTGAGGCTTTCACACGAGGCTTTCCCACGAGGCTTTCCCACAGGGCTGTCCCACGTGCCACCGTGGTGTGAGTCAATCCTCGGCTTGAAAAGTCGAGGCAGTGAAGGGAAACAGGTTTCCCTGGAATGGCCTGAGACATCTGGGGGACTCTGGGAATGGTGGCAAGACCCTGGAGTTCCTCTCGCCATTCCTGTGGTTGCGCCTCCTCTTGAGATGCGAGGGGAACGCCGGGAAATTCTTTCCGGATAACGCAGGGAAAGGATCCCTTCCTCTCGAGCTATGAGGCTGAAATGGGCTCCTCTGGATGTGGGCAAGAATCTCGTGCTTCCTCTCGAGTGGAGAGGGGTATTTCGGGGAAGTTCTTGAGTTGCAGCTAGGGTTTGAAGGCCCGTTTGTTAGTTCCAGACGCTTGTTGATTAGCATCAAGATGCCTCATCGGAAAAGGGGCCACATCTCGCCTGGAGGGGAGAACCTCCTGGATTTTCTCGAGTTGCAGGCAGGAGCTCTCGACTTACGACTTGGGACCTCAGAGAACCGCTCTGGTGGCCTCATGAAAGGCCAGTCCCCATGTAAGTTGCTCGGGGGCTTCTTGGGATTCCTCTCCCTTCGATGCGGGGCCTAAGACTTTGTGTGGAATCGGTGCCGGAACCTGAGGATTCCTCTCCAGTGCTGCAATGGATCTTGGGGTATTTCTGCAGTCTCCCCAGGGGAGTCAGTCCTCGTCTCGAGCTGGTAGCAGCACTGTCATGCTTTCCCTTCTCGTGGATCAAGTGATCTGTGGCTTTCCCTCGAGGCTTTCCCACGAGGCTTTTCCCACGAGGCTTTCCCAGTGGCTGTCCCACGTGCCACACGTGGTGTGAGTCGATCTTCGGCTTGAAAGTCGAGGCAGTGCAAGGAAAACAGGTTTCCCTGGAATGGACTGAGACATCTGGGGGACTCTGGGACTGGTGTCACGACACTGGAGTTCCTCTCGCGTTTCCTGTGGAGAGTGCCTCCTCTTGAGACGCGACGGGAACGCCGGGAATTCTTTCCCGACCACGCAGGGAAAGGATCCCTCCGCTTGACGCAAGGATTCGGAAACGGGGCCTCCTATGGATGTGGGCAGAACTCTCGTGCTTCCTCTAGAGTGGAGACGGGTATATCGGGGAACTTCTTGAGTTGCAGCAAGGGTGTGAAGGACCCTTTGAAGCTCCAGAGTTAGGTGTGATTAGCCTCGAGACGCCCTCAGCAGAAATGGGGCCTCATCTCGCCTGGAGGGGAGAACCTCCTGATTTTCTCGAGTTGCGGCAGGTGCTCTCGACTAGGACGGGACCTCAGGGACCAACTCTGGTGGCCTCAGGAAAGGCCAGTCCCATGCGAGTTGCTCGGGGGCTCTGGGATTCCTCTCTCGTCGATGCCGGGGCCTAAGACTTGTGTGAAGTCGTGCCGGAACCTGAGGATTCCTCTCCAGGGCTGACATGGATCTTGGGGTACTTCTGGAGTCTCCCCAGGGGATTCAGTCCTCTCTCGAGCGGGGGCATGCACGTGCGCTTCCTCCAGCTGTAGCAGCAGTGTCACGCTTCCCATCGCGTGGATCAAGGGATCTGGGCTTTCCCTCAAGGCTTTCACATGAGGCTTTCCCACAGGGCTGTCCCACGTGCACCGTGGTGTGAGTCGATCCTCGGCTTGAAAATCGAGGCAGTGCAGGGAAAACAGGTTTCCATGGAATGGACTGAGACATCTGGGGGACTCTAGGATTGGTGCACGACCCTGGAGATCCTCTCTCCTTTCCTGTGGAGAGCGCCTCCTCTTGAGATACGACGGGAACGCCGGGAATTCTTTCTCGAGCACACAGGGAAAGGATCCCTCCTCTCGAGCTAGGAGGCGGAAACGGGGCTCCTCTGGATGTGGGCCGGGACTCTCGTGCTTCCTCTCGGGTGGAGACGGGTATGTCGGGGAACTTCTTAAGTTGCAGCAAGGTGTGAAGGACCCTTTGAAAGTTCCAGAATTTAGGTGTGATTAGCCTCGAGACGCCTCAGCGGAAATGGGCCTCATCTCGCCTGGAGGGGAGAACCTCCTGGATTTTCTCGAGTTGTGGCAGCTGCTCTCGTCTTAAGCGGGGCCTCAGGAACCCGCTCTGGTGGCCTCAGGAAAGGCCAGTCCCCATTGCGAGTTGCTCGGGAGCCTCTCGGATTCCTCTCCTGTCGATGCCGTGGCCTAAGGTCTTGTTTGGAGTCGGTGCCGGAAACTGAGATTCCTCTCCAGTGCTGACATGGATCTTGGGGTAATTCTGGAGTCTCCCCAGTGGAGTCAGTCCTCGTCTCGAGTGGAGGCATCCACGTGCGCTTTCCTCCCGAGCTGTAGCAGCAGTGTCACTCTTCCCTTCGGTGGATCAAGGGATCTTTGGCTTTTCCTCGAGGCTTTCCCACGAGGCTTTCTCACAGGGCTGTCCCTCATGCCACCGTGGTGTGAGTCGGTCCTCCGCTTGAAAGTCGAGGCGGTGCAGGGAAAACAGGTTTCCCTGGAATGGACTGAGACATCTGGGGGACTCTGGGAATGGTGGCACGACCCTGGAGTTCCCTCTCGCCTTTCCTGTGGAGAGCGCCTCTTCTTGAGATGCGACGGGAACGCGGGGAATGTCTTTCCCGACCACGCAGGGAAATGGAATCCCTCCCATCCGTCGGGCTGGGCCA
>NW_017217405.1:0-12556 GCF_001704415.2 Capra hircus | reverse complement strand
GAGATGAAGGCCCAATTTCCGCTGAGCTACTAGAAAGGCTAAATTCACATCTAAACATTCTGGAGAAAGCTTCGAAAGGGTCCCATATCACAACCCCTTACTGCCAACTCAAAAGAAAGTTCCCACATAACCGTCCTCCCACTCGAAGAAAAGCATGGAGAGTCCCGGCGCACATCCGAGGAGCCCCGTTTGCGGCCTGCCTAGCTGCGAGAGGGAGGGAAATGCTTTCCTGCATGGTGGCGGAGAAAGAAATTCCGGTGTTCCTGTCGGCATCTCAAGAGGCAGGCGCTCTCCGCACAGGAAGAGGCGAAGAGGTAAACTCCCAGGGTCGTGGCGCCAGCCATCTCTCACAGAGTCCCTCAGATCTGCAGTCCATTCCAGGGAAAACTTTTTCCTGCACTGGCCTGGAGGGGAGAACCTCCTGGATTTTCTCGAGTTGCGGCAGGTGCTCTCGACTTACGACGGGGACCTCAGGGACCGCTCTGGTGGCCTCAGGAAACGCCAGTCCCCATGCGAGTTGTTCGGGGCCTCTCGGGATTCCTCTCCCGTCGATGCTGGGGCCTAAGACCTTGTGTGGAATCGGTTCCGAACCTGAGGATTCTCTCCAGTGTTGACATGGATCTTGGGGGTACTTCTGGAGTCTCCCCAGGGGAGTCAGTCCTCGTCTCGAGTGGGGGGCATGCACGTGCGCTTTCCTTCCCGAGCTGTAGCAGCAGTGTCACGCTTCCCTTCGCGCGTGATCAAGGGATCTGTGCACCGTGGTGTGAGTCGATCCTCGGCTTGAAAGTCGAGGCAGTGCAGGGAAAAGAGTTTTCCCTGGAATGGACTGAGACATCTGGGGGACTCTGGGAATGGTGGCACGACCCTGTAGTTCCTCTCGACTTTCCTGTGGACAGCGCCTCAACTTGAGATGCGACGGGAACGGCGGGGAATTCTTTCCCCAACACGCAGGGAAAGGATCCCTCCTCTCGAGCTAGGGGCGGAAATGGGGCTCCTCTGGATGTGGGCGGGACTCTCGTGATTCCCCGAGTGGAGACGGGTATGTCGGGGAACTTCTTGAGTTGCAGCAAGGGTGTGAAGAACCCTTTGTAAGTTCCATAGGTTAGATAGGATTGCCTCAAGACGTCTCAGCGGAAATGGGCCTCATCTCGCTGGAGGGGAGAACCTCCTGGATTTTCTCGAGTTGCGGCAGGTGCTCTCGACTTCCGACTGGGACCTCAGGACCCGTTCTGCTGGCCTCAGGAAAGGACAGTCCATATGCGAGTTGCTCGGGGGCCTTTCGGATTCCTCTCCCGTTGATGCCAGGGCCAAGACCTCGTGTGGAGTCGGTCCCGGAGCCTGAGGATTCCTCTCCAGTGCTGACATGGATCTTGGGGTACTTCTGGAGTCTCCCCAGGGGAGTCAGTCCTCGTCTCGAGTGGGGCATGCACGTGCTCGATCCTCCCGAGCTGTAGCAGCAGTGTCACGGCTTCCCTTCGCGTGGATCAAAGGATCTGTGGATTTCCCTCGAGGCTTTCCCACGATGCTTTCCCACGAGGCTTTCCACAGGGCTGTCTCACGTGCCTCCGTGGTGTGAGTCGATCCTCGGCTTGAAAGTCGAGGCAGTTCAGGGAAAACAGGTTTCCCTAGAATGGACTGAGACATCGGGGGACTCAGGGAATGGTGGCACGACCCTGGAGATCCTGTAGCCTTCCTGTGGAGAGCGCCTCCTCTTGGGATGCGTCGGAACGCAGGGAATTCTTTCCTGAACACTCAGGGTAAGGATCCTCCTCTCGAGCTAGGAGGCGGAACGGGGCTCTCTGGATGTGGGCGGGACTCTCGTGCTTCCTCTCGAATGGAGTCGGGTATGTCGGGAAACTTCTTGAGTTGCAACAAGGGTGTGAAGGACCTTTGGAAGTTCCAGAGGTTAGGTGTGATTAGCCTCGAGACGCCTCAGCGGAAATGGGGCTCATCTCGCCTGGAGGGGAGAACCTCCTGGATTTTCTCGAGTTGCGGCAGGTGCTCTCAACTAACGTCGGGACCTCAGGGACCCGCTCTGGTGGCTCAGGAAAGGCCCGTCCCATGCGAGTTGCTCAGCGGCCTCTCGGATTCCTCTCCCGTTAATGCGGGGCCTAAAACCTTGTGTGAGTCGGTGCCGGCAACTGAGGATTCCTCTCCAGTGCCAACATGTATCTTGGTGAACTCCTGGAGTCTCCCCAGTGGAGTCAGTCCTCGTCTCGAGTGGGAGCATGCACGTGAGCTTTCCTCCCGAGCTGTAGCAGCGGTGTCACTCTTCCCTTCGCTTTGAACAAGGGATCTGTGGCTTTCCTCGAGGGTTTCCCACGAGGCTTTCCCACGATGCTTTCCCACAGGGCTGTCCCACGTGCCACCGTGGTGTGAGTCGATCCTCGGCTTGAAAGTCGAGGCAGTGCAGGGAAAACAGGTTTCCCTGGAATGGACTGAGACATCTGGGGGACTCAGGTAATGGTGGCAAGACACTGGAGTTCCTCTCGCTTTCCTGTGGAGAGCGCTCCTCTTGAGATTCCACTCCCGTCGATGCCGGGGCCTAAGACCTTGTGTGGAGTCGGTGCCGGAACCTGAGGATTCCTCTCCATTGCTGACATGGATCTTGGAGTACTTCTGCAATCTCCCCAGGGGACTCAGTCCTCGTCTCGAGTGGGGGCATGCACGTACGCTTTCCTCCCGACCTGTAGTAGCAGTGTCACGCTTCCCTTCACGTGGATCAAGGGATCTGTGGCTTTCCCTCGAGCCTTTCCCAGGAGGCTTTCCCAAGAGGCTTTCCGATAGGGCTGTCCCACGTGCCACCGTGGTGTGAGTCGATCCTCGGCTTGAAAGTCGAGGCAGTGCAGGGAAAACAGGTTTCCCTGGAATGGACTGAGATATCTGGAGGACTCTAGGAATGGTGGCACGACCCTGGAGTTCCTCTCGCCTTTCCTGTGGAGAGTGCCTCCACTTGAGATGCGACAGGAACGCCGGGAATTCTTTCCCGACCACGCAGCGAAAGGAACCCATCTCTCGAGCAAGGAGGCGGAAACGGAGCTCCTCTGGATGTGGGCGGAAATCTCCTGCTTCCTCTCGAGTGGAGTCGGGTATGTCGGGGAACTTCTTGAGTTGCAGCAAGGGTGTGAAGGACCCTTTGGAAGTTTCAGAGGGTAGATGTGATTAGCCTCGAGACGCCTCAGCGGAAATGGGCCTCATCTCGCCTGGAGGGTGGAATCTCCTGGATTTTCTCGAGTTGCGGCAGGTGATCTCGACTTACGACGGGGACCTCAGTGACCCGCTCTGGTGGCCTCAGGAAAGGCCAGTCCCCATACGAGTTGCTCGGGGGCCTCTCGGATTCCTCTCCCGTCGATGCCGGGGCCTCAGACCTTGTGTGGAGTCAGTGCCGGAACCTTAGGATTCCTCTCCAGTGCTGACATGGATCTTGGGGTACTTCTGGAGTCTCCCCAGGGGAGTCAGTCCTCGTCTCGAGTGGGGGCAGGCACGTGCTCTTTCCTCCCGAGCTGTAGCAGCAGTGTCACGCTTCCCTTCGCGTGGATCAAGGGATCTGTGGATTTCCCTCGAGGCTTTCCCACGAGGCTTTCCCACGAGGCTTTCCAACAGGGCTGTCCCACGTGCCACCGTGGTGTGAGTTGATCCTCGGCTTGAAATTCGAGGCAGTGCAAGGAAAACAGGTTTCACTTGAGGGACTTAGACATCTGGAGGACTCTGCGAATGGTGGCACGACCTTGGAGTTCCTCTCGCCTTTCCCGTGGAGAGTGCCTCCTCTTGAGATGCAACGGGAAAGCCGGGAATTCTTTCCCCACCACACAGGGAAAGGATCGCACCTCTCGAGCTAGGAGGCGGAAACGGGGATACTCTGGATGTGGGTGGGACATTCGGGCTTCCTCTCGAGTGGAGACGGGTATGTAGGGGAACTTCCTGAGTTGCAGCAAGGGTGTGAAGGTCCCTTTGGAAGTTCCAGTTGTTAGGTGTGATTAGCCTTGAGACGCATCAGCGGAAATGGGCCTCATCTCTCCTGGAGGGGAGAACCTCCTGGATTTTCTCGAGGTGCGGCAGGTGCTCTCGACTTAGGTCGGGGACCTCAGAGACCCACTCTGGTGGCCTCAGGAAAGGCCAGTCCCCATGCGAGTTGTTCGGGGGCCTCTCGGGATTCCTCTCCCGTCGATGCCGGTCCTAAGACCTTGTGTGGAGTCGTTGTCGGAACCTGAGGTTTCCTCTCCAGTGCCGACATGGATCTCTGGGTACTTCTGTAGTCTCCCCAGGGGAGTCAGTCCTCGTCTCGAGTGGGGGCATGCACGTGCGCTTTCCTCCCGAGCTGGAGCAGCAGTGTCACGCTTCCCTTCGCGAGGATCAAGGGATCTACGGCTTTCCCCAAGGCTTTCCCACGAGGCTTTTCCACGAGGCTTTCCCACAGGGCTGTCCCACGTGCCACCGTGGTGTGAGTCGATCCTCGGCTTGAAAGTCGAGGCAGTGCAGGGAAAACAGGTTTCCCTGGAATGGACTGAGACATCTGGGGGACTCAGGTAATGGTGGCAAGACACTGGAGTTCCTCTCGCCTTTCCTGTGGAGAGCGCCTCCTCTTGAGATTCCACTCCCGTCGATGCCGGGGCCTAAGACCTTGTGTGGAGTCGGTGCCGGAACCTGAGGATTCCTCTCCATTGCTGACATGGATCTTGGAGTACTTCTGCAATCTCCCCAGGGGACTCAGTCCTCGTCTCGAGTGGGGGCATGCACGTACGCTTTCCTCCCGACCTGTAGTAGCAGTGTCACGCTTCCCTTCACGTGGATCAAGGGATCTGTGGCTTTCCCTCGAGCCTTTCCCAGGAGGCTTTCCCAAGAGGCTTTCCGATAGGGCTGTCCCACGTGCCACCGTGGTGTGAGTCGATCCTCGGCTTGAAAGTCGAGGCAGTGCAGGGAAAACAGGTTTCCCTGGAATGGACTGAGATATCTGGAGGACTCTAGGAATGGTGGCACGACCCTGGAGTTCCTCTCGCCTTTCCTGTGGAGAGTGCCTCCACTTGAGATGCGACAGGAACGCCGGGAATTCTTTCCCGACCACGCAGCGAAAGGAACCCATCTCTCGAGCAAGGAGGCGGAAACGGAGCTCCTCTGGATGTGGGCGGAAATCTCCTGCTTCCTCTCGAGTGGAGTCGGGTATGTCGGGGAACTTCTTGAGTTGCAGTCAAGGGTGTGAAGGACCCTTTGGAAGTTTCAGAGGGTAGATGTGATTAGCCTCGAGACGCCTCAGCGGAAATGGGCCTCATCTCGCCTGGAGGGTGGAATCTCCTGGATTTTCTCGAGTTGCGGCAGGTGATCTCGACTTACGACGGGGACCTCAGTGACCCGCTCTGGTGGCCTCAGGAAAGGCCAGTCCCCATACGAGTTGCTCGGGGGCCTCTCGGGATTCCTCTCCCGTCGATGCCGGGGCCTCAGACCTTGTGTGGAGTCAGTGCCGGAACCTTAGGATTCCTCTCCAGTGCTGACATGGATCTTGGGGTACTTCTGGAGTCTCCCCAGGGGAGTCAGTCCTCGTCTCGAGTGGGGGCAGGCACGTGCTCTTTCCTCCCGAGCTGTAGCAGCAGTGTCACGCTTCCCTTCGCGTGGATCAAGGGATCTGTGGATTTCCCTCGAGGCTTTCCCACGAGGCTTTCCCACGGAGGCTTTCCAACAGGGCTGTCCCACGTGCCACCGTGGTGTGAGTTGATCCTCGGCTTGAAATTCGAGGCAGTGCAAGGAAAACAGGTTTCACTTGAGGGACTTAGACATCTGGAGGACTCTGCGAATGGTGGCACGACCTTGGAGTTCCTCTCGCCTTTCCCGTGGAGAGTGCCTCCTCTTGAGATGCAACGGGAAAGCCGGGAATTCTTTCCCCACCACACAGGGAAAGGATCGCACCTCTCGAGCTAGGAGGCGGAAACGGGGATACTCTGGATGTGGGTGGGACATTCGGGCTTCCTCTCGAGTGGAGACGGGTATGTAGGGGAACTTCCTGAGTTGCAGCAAGGGTGTGAAGGTCCCTTTGGAAGTTCCAGTTGTTAGGTGTGATTAGCCTTGAGACGCATCAGCGGAAATGGGCCTCATCTCTCCTGGAGGGGAGAACCTCCTGGATTTTCTCGAGGTGCGGCAGGTGCTCTCGACTTAGGTCGGGGACCTCAGAGACCCACTCTGGTGGCCTCAGGAAAGGCCAGTCCCCATGCGAGTTGTTCGGGGGCCTCTCGGGATTCCTCTCCCGTCGATGCCGGTCCTAAGACCTTGTGTGGAGTCGTTGTCGGAACCTGAGGTTTCCTCTCCAGTGCCGACATGGATCTCTGGGTACTTCTGTAGTCTCCCCAGGGGAGTCAGTCCTCGTCTCGAGTGGGGGCATGCACGTGCGCTTTCCTCCCGAGCTGGAGCAGCAGTGTCACGCTTCCCTTCGCGAGGATCAAGGGATCTACGGCTTTCCCCAAGGCTTTCCCACGAGGCTTTTCCACGAGGCTTTCCCACAGGGCTGTCCCACGTGCCACCGTGGTGTGAGTCGATCCTCGGCTTGAAAGTCGAGGCAGTGCAGGGAAAACAGGTTTCCCTGGAATGGACTGAGACATCAGGGCGACTCAGGGAATGGTGGCACGACCCTGGAGTTCCTCTCGCCTTTCCTGTGGAGAGCGCCTCCTCTTGAGATGCGATGGAAACGCAGGGAATTCTTCCCGACCACACAGGTGAAGAATCCCTCCTCTCGAGTTAGGAGGAGGAAAGGGGGCTCCTCTGGATGTGGACGGGACTCTCGTGCTTCCTCTCGAGTGGAGACGGGTATGTCGGGGAACTTCTTGAGTTGCAGCAAGGGTGTGAAGGACCCTTTGGAAGTTCCAGGGGTTAGGTGAGATTAGCCTCGAGACGCCTCAGCGGAAATGGGCCTCATCTCGCCTGGAGGGGAGAACCTCCTGGATTTTCTCGAGTTGGGGCAGGTGCTCTCGACTTACGACGGGGACCTCAGGGACACGCTCTGGTGGCCTCAGGAAAGGCCACTCGCCATGCGAGTTTCGCGGGTGCCTCTCGGGATTCCTCTCCCGACGATGCCGGGGCCTAAGTCCTTGTGTGCAGTGGGGGTCAGGAACTGAGGATTCCTCTCCAGTGCTGACATGGATCTTGGGGTACTTCTGGAGTCTCCCCAGAGGAGTCAGTCCTCGTCTCGAGTGGGGGCATGCACGTGCGCTTTCCTCCCGAGCTGTTGGAGCAGTGTGGCGCTTCCCTTCGCGTGGATCTAGGGATCTGTGGCTTCCCCTCGAGGCTTTCCCAGGAGGCTTTCCCTCGAGGCTTTCCCACAGGGCTGTCCCACGTGCCACCGTGGTGTGAGTCGATCCTCGGCTTCAAAGTCGAGGCAGTGCAGGGAAAAAAGTTTTCCCTGGAATGGACTGAGACATCTGGGGGACTCCGGGAATGGTGGTACCACCCTGGAGTTCCTCTCGCCTTACCTGTGGAGAGCGCCTCCTCTTGAGATGCGACGGAAACGTCGGGAAATCTTTCCCGACCACGCAGGGAAAGGATCCCTCCTCTTGAGCTAGGTGGCAGAAAAGGGTCTCCTCCGGATGTGGGCAGGACTCTCGTGCTTCCTCTCGAGTGGAGACGGGTGTGTAGGGGAACTACTTGAGTTGAAGCAAGGGTGTGAAGGACCCTTTGGAAGTTGCAGAGGTTAGGTGTTATTAGCCTCGAGACGCCTCAGCCGAAATGGGCCTCATCTCGCCTGGAGGGGAGAACCTCCTGGAATTTCTCGAGTTGCGGCAGGTGCTCTCGACTTACGACGGGGACCTCAGGGACCCGCTCTGGTGGCTTCAGTAAAGGCCAGTCTCCATGCGAGTTCCTTGGGGGCCTCTCGGGATTCCTCTCCCATCGATGCCGGGGCCTAAGATCTTGTGTAGAATCGGTGCCATAACCTGAGCATTCCTCTCCAGTGCTGACATGGATCTTGGGGTACTTCTGGAGTCTGCCCAAGGGAGTCAGTCCTCGTCTCGAGAGGGGGCATGCACGTGCGCTTTCCTCCCGAGCTGTAGCAGAAGTGTCGCGCTTCCCTTCGCGTGGATAAAGGGATCTGTGACTTTCCCTCGAGGCTTTCCCACAGGGCTGTCCCACGTGCCACCGTGGTGTGACTCGATCCTCAGCTTGAATGTCGAGGCAGTGCAGGGAAAACAGGTTTCCCTGGAATGGACTGAGATATCTGGGGGACTCTGGGAATGGTGGCACGACCCTGGAGTTCCTCTCACCTTTCCTGTGGAGAGCACCTCCTCTTTAGATGCTACGGTACACTGGGAATTCTATCCCGACCACGCAGGGGAACGATCCCTCCTCTCGAGCTAGGTGACAGAAACGGGGCTCCTCTGGATGTGGGCGGGAGTCTCGTGCTTCCTCTCGATTGGAGACGGGTATGTCGGGGAACTTCTTGAGTTGCAGCAAGGGTGTGAAGGACCCTTTGGAAGTTCCAGAGTTTAGGTGTGATTAGCCACGAGAAGCCTGAGCGGAAATGGGCCTCATCTCGCCTGGAGGGGAGAACCTCCTGGATTTTCGCGAGTTGCGGCAGGTGCTCTCCTCTTATGTCGGGGACCTCAGGGACACGCTCTGGTGGCCTCAGGAAAGGCCAGTCGCCATGGGAGTTGCTCGGGGGCCCCTCGGGATTCCTCTCCCGTCGATGCCGGGGCCTAAGACCTTGTGTGGACAGGGGGTCAGAACCTGAGGATTCCTCTCCAGTGCTGACATGGATCTTGGGGGACTTCTGGAGTCTCCCCAGAGGAGTCAGTCCTCGTCTTGAGTGGGGGCATGCACGTGCGATTTCCTCTAGAGCTGTAGCAGCAGTGTCACACTTCCCTTCGCGTGGATCAAGGGATCTGTGGCTTTCCCTCCAGGCTTTCCCACGAGGCTTTCCCACGAGGCTTTCCCACAGGGCTGTCCCACGGGCCACCGTGGTGTGAGTCGATCCTCGCTTCAAAGTCGAGGCAGTGCAGGGAAAACAGGTTTCCCTAGAATGGACATAGACATCTGGGGACTCTGGGAATGGTGGCACTACCCTGGAGTTCCTCTCGCCTTTCCTGTGGAGAGCGCCTCCTCTTGAGATGCGACGGGAACGCCGGGAATTCTTTCCCGACCACGCAGGGAGAGGATCCCTCCTCTCGAGCTAGGAGGCGCAAACGGGGCTCCTCTGGATGTGGGCGGGACTCTCGTGCTTCCTCTCGAGTCTAAACGGGTATGTCGGGGAACTTCTTGAGTTGCAGCAAGGGTGTGAAGGACCCTTTGGAAGATCCAGACGTTAGATGTGATTAGCCTTGAGACGCCAGAGCGGAAATGGGCCTCGTCTCGCCTGGAGCGGAGAATCTCCTGGATTTTCTCCGAGTTGCGGCAGGTGCTCCAGACTTACGACGGGGACCTCAGGGACCCGCTCTGGTGGCCTCAGGAAAGGCCACTCCCCATGCGAGTTGCTCTTGGGCCACTCGGGATTCCTTTCCCGTCGTTGCTAGTGCCTAAGACCTTGTCTGGAGTCAGTGCCGGAACCTGAGGATTCCTCTCCAGTGCTGACATGGATCTTGGGGTATTTCTGGAGTCTCCCCAGGGTAGTCAGTCCTCGTCTCGAGTGGGGGCTTGCACGTGTTCTTTCCTCCCGAGCTGGAGCAGTAGTGTCGCACTTCCCTTTGCGTGGATCAAGGGATCTGTGGCTATCCCTCGAGGATTTCCCATGAAGCTTTCCCACGAGGCTTTTCCACAGGGCTGTCTCACGTGCCTCCGTGGTGTGAGTCGATCCTCGGCTTGAAACTCGAGGCAGTGCAGGGAAAAAAGTTTTCTCTGGAATGGACTGAGACATCTGGGGACTCTGGGAATGGTGGCCCGACCCTGGAGTTCCTCTCGCCTTTCCTGTGGAGAGCGTCTGGTCTTGAGATGCGACGGGAAATCCGGGAATTCTTTCCCGACCACGCAGGGAAAGGATCCTTCCTCTCGAGCTAGGAGGCGGAAACGGGGCTCCTCTGGCATGTGGCGGGACTCTCGTGCTTCCTCTCGAGTGGAGACGGGTATGTCGGGGAACTTCTTGAGTTCCAGCAAGTGTGTGAAGGACCCTTTGGAAGTTCCAGATGTTAGGTGTCTTTTGCCTCGAGACGCATCAGCGGAAAAGTGCCTCATCTCGCCTTTAGGGAGAACCTCCTGGATTTTCTGGAGTTGCGGTAGGTGCACTCGAATTACGACGGGGACCTCAGGGACACGCTCTGGTGGCCTCAGGAAAGGCTAGTCCAGTTGCGAGTTGCTCGTGGGCCTCTCGGGATTCCTCTCCCGTCGATGCCGGGGCCTAAGACCTTGAGTGGATTCGTGCCGGAACCTGAGGTTTCCTCTCCAGTGATGACATGGATCTTGGGGTAATTCTGAAGTCTCCCCAGGGGAGTCTGTCCTCGTCTCGAGTGGGGGCATGCACGTGTGCTTTCCTCCTGAGCTGTAGCAGCAGTGTGGCGCTTCACTTCACGTGAATCAAGGGATCTGTGGCTTTCCCACGAGGCTTTCCCACAGGGCTGTCCCACGTGCCACCGTGGTGTGAGTCGATCCTCGGCTTGAAAGTGGAGGCAGTGCAGGGAAAACAGTTTTCCCTGGAATGGACAGAGACATCTCGGGGACTCTGGGAATGGTGGCACGATCCTGGAGTTCCTCTCTCTTTTCCTGTGGAGAGCGCCTCCTCTTTAGATGCGACGGAAATGCCGGGAATTCTTTCCCGACCACGCAGTGAAAGGATCCCTCCTGTCGAGCTAGGAGGCTGAAACGGGGCTCCTCTGGATGTGGGCGGGACTCTCGTGCTTCCTCTAGAGTGGAGTCGGGTAGGTTGGGGAACTTCTTGAGTTGCAGCAAGGGTGTGAAGGACACTTTGGAAGTTCCAGAGTTTAGGTGTGAATAGCCTCGAGACGCCTCAGCGGAAATGGTCCTCATCTCGCCTGGAGGGAGAACCTCCTGGATTTTCTCGAGTTGTGGCAGGTGCTCTCGACTTACGACGGGGACCTCAGGGACCCGCTTCTTGTGGCCTCAGGAAAGGCCAGTCCCCATGCGAGTTGCTCGGGGACCTCTCGGGATTCCTCGCCCTTCGATGCCGGGGCCTAAGATCTGGTGTGGAGTACGGTGCCGGAACCTGAGGATTCCTCTCCAGTGCTGACATGGATCTTGGGGTAATTCTGGAGTCTCCCCAGGGGAGTCAGTCTTCGTCTCGATTGGGGGTATGCACGTGCACTATCCTTCCGAGCTGTAGCAGCAGTGTCGCGCTTCCCTTCGCGTGGATCAAGGGATCTGTGGCTTTCCCTCGAGGCTTTCCCGCGAGGCTTTCCCACAGGGCTGTCCCACGTGCCACCGTGGTGTGAGTCGATCCTCCACTTGAAAATTGAGGCAGTGCAGGGAAAACAGGTTTTCCCTGGAATGGACTGAGACATCTGGAGGACTCTGGGAATGGTGGCACGAACCTGGAGTTCCTCTCGCCTTTCCTGTGGAGAGCGCCTCCTCTTGAGATGCCGACGGGAATGCCGGAAATTCTTTCGGCGACCACGCCAGGGAAAGGAACCCTCCTCTCGAGCTAGGAGGCGGAAACGGGCTCCTCTGGATGTGGCGGAACTCTCGTGCTTCCTCTCGAGTGGAGACGGGTATTTCGGGGGACTTCTTGAGTTGCACCAAGGTTGTGAAGGACCCTTTGGAAGTTCCAGAGGTTAGGTGTGATTAGCCTCGAGACGCCCTGGGCGCAATGAGCCTCATCTAGCCTGGAGGGGAGAACTTCCTGGATTTTCTCGAGTTGCGGCAGGTGCTCTCGACTTACGACGGGACATCAGGGACCCGCATTGGTGGCCTCAGGAAAGGCCAGTCCCCTTGCGAGTTGCTCGGGGGGCCTCGCGGGATTCCTCTCCTGTCGATGCTGGGGCCTAAGACCTTGTGTGGAATCAGTTCCGGAACCTGAGGATTCCTCTCCAGTGCTGACATGGATCTTGGGGTACTTCTGGGAGTCTCCCCACGGGAGTCAGTCCTCGTCTTGAGTGTGGGCATGCACGTGCGCTTTCCTCCCGAGGTGTAGCAGCAGTGTCGTGCTTCTCTTCGCGTGGATCAAGGGATCTGTGGCTTTCCCTTGAGGCTTTTCTCACGAGGCTTTCCCACGAGGCTTTCCAACAGGGCTGTCCCAGCCTGCCACCGTGGTGTGAGTCGATCCTCGGCTTGAAAGTCGAGGCAGTGCAGGGGAAAACAGGTTTCCCCTGGAATGGACTGAGACATCTGGGGGACTCTGGGAAAGGTGGCACGACCCTGGAGTTCCTCTCGCTTTTTCCTGTGAAGGGCGCCTCCTCTTGAGATGCGACGGGAATGCCGGGAATTTTTTCCCGACACTCAGGGAAAGGATCCCTCCTCTTGAGCTAGGAGGCGTAAAAACGGCTCCTCTGGATGTGGGCGGGACTCTCGTGCTTCCTCTCGAGTGGAGACGGGTATGTTAGTGAACTTCTTGAGTTCAGAAAGGGTGTGAAGGACCCTGTGGAAGTTCCAGAGGTTAGTTTTGATTGGTCTCGAGATGCCTCAGCAGAAATGGGCCTTATCT
>NW_017217404.1:0-12556 GCF_001704415.2 Capra hircus | reverse complement strand
TGGTAGTGGGTCTGGGGCCTGAATGCATCATGATGGCTAGTGTAGAAGGGGTGTACGTCGAAATACCTAGTCGTGAGCGCACCAAACTTCTCAGAGCGAACAGCAAGTACCTGGCCTGAGGCTAGACTGTGCTGGAGGAAGCGCCTGCGTGCGGCTTCTAGCGTCCTGAGGTAAAGGGTCGAGAGCACAGGCTCAGCAGTGTAGCGAGGCTCCTCGGGAGAAGAGGAAGGCAGGCGCGGGAGTACAGGTACAATATGAAGGTAAGCTTCATGGTAATGCCAATCGGGGAGCTAGAGGTGGGACCTACCTATAATTTTGTATAGGACAATAGCGATTGCTTTCAGACGGAAGCGATTTTTAAGTTTCGGATCTTGAGACGAATGTTATGTGAGTGCGAGGACTGGACGCTGAATCGAATAGGGTCCAAGGGGCTTTCAGCATTGGGCCAGATTTTCTTTTCTTTACTAATATAAGGTATGCCTGGTTGGGAAGGCCTTTCGGACAAGGGCTCCAACTTCCACGGGCAGGACATAGGAGGCAATTTCGAAGACGAGCTCTTTGGGGGATAGACGGGCCGACAAGGATAAGCATATCTGAGGCCATCAAGACGGAATCCATCATAACTCGTGGCTGATATAGGGACACATTCTGGTGCACTAATAGAGATTACCTTTAGCGTGGGCGTGACGAGGTATATGGAAAAGGCCAAGTCCTGTTCAGTAGGTTGATAGAGAGTTGTTGGTGTGGTTAGTACTATTTATCAATTGTTAATGGCAAAGAATTAGGGAAATTAAACAGAAAAAAGTTAACTAGCAAAGTAAGAGTTGGCTATAGTCGAGGCGAGTGAAGGATAAGCGCGTGTATCAGGTTTAGTTTGGTCAGAGAGATAGGAGCTATATGCTATGATCAGTTCCTGTCTCTCATGTCGCGCTGGTTCTAGTGCCGAACTGCTATGGAGAATACAAAGTCTCAAGATCGACATGACTAACAAGTTGAGTCAGCTAGAGAGCACGCAAGGACTTCGTCCCGAGGGCCCCTCAGCTGTGGGAGTTTTCTAGTCGCTTTCCGCAATGGACAATCTCGGATGGCTGCCTTCTACATTGGGCCATGGTGATGGAGCCACAGAAATTGATTTGATTGGACAGAGCGTATGAGTCTCTACACGTAGCCCCATCGTTTAACTACAGCAAAGAGCCTACTTTGCCGTGGTATCGCAGGGAGAGTTTAACCACTCGCTGATGCTAGGATGATTGATAGGTAATATCTGGATTGCTGGTCGTAGAATTACAACTTGTGTAGGCAAGTCCGTTACTGAGATATCTTTAGACTTGCCCAACTAGCGATATTGCCAACATAAAGGGTGCAAATGTAATCGGGAGGTCCACTGCTGACGGTCTCAAGAGGCTCTGTACTGGATGCACAAAACCTCATCCATGCCGACCGCTGCTAGAGGAAATGCAGAAAGTAGGAAGACCGTTTGTGATTAGCGGCCTGAGTATTTGGGACGGAAGGATAATTTGGCTGCATAACATGAGCAGCAGGTGGAGTAATGCGATGCGCTCCAGACGGGGTCGGACATCGTGGAAGACGAGGCAGAATCCATACTCCAATGCAGCCCTGGTCAAGCTAATATGAGGGGAATGCCGTTGGACACGCTTGCAAAATATGTCGGAGCGCCATACGGGAAGGTGCAAGCGCCTATGCAGCTCACAGAGTTTTGGAGCTGCGACCAATGTGTACTCATAAGCTTCTGACTAGCGAAAGGAGACTTCTCGTATTCCATAGTGCGAATGACCGATCACGTAGGGCGCGGAGGTTTTCGTGCCTCTAAGCGCGAAAAGGCAGACTATAATAGAATTCTCGCTCTGAGTTCTAAACGACTAATTGTGTCTCTGTTATTAGCCTCTTTTATTATTGGCATTAGTGTGCCAGTCTCGGCTAGGTATAGGGACAGGATTGCAGTGACATAATAGTGAGCCTGGGAGATCGGCCACTTTCTTGAGACGAACGACAGTTGATATTATCTGTCGTCCTCATTAGTCCAATTCCGGGGGTTCGTTGGACTCGTTTGCCATATATGCATCATATTTAGCGTGGGCTCCCCGCAGTTCCTCTTTTAAGGAGACCGGTCTAAAGGGGGTCTGTGGTGGGCTGGAGATCGGATTTGTAATAAAGCAGAATGGTTGTCACTGTATTCTGCCAAAGATTATAAAGAATAGGAATGCTTGCCAGTCCAAGATGAGAGATTAACTGGTGTCAGGACCGGGAAGGCGAGGTGCAAACTGCAAGGCCTTCTCTTTGCAGGGCTCCTCCAGCGGTTGTTTGGCCGCCCAGATTCAGCGCCACACGGAGAGCACAAGGCTCAGGGCCCCTGCTGGGGTTTTCAGCCCCGCACACACGGAGGCTGATTCCTTGGGTGCCCAGAAAGTGTATGACAGACGTAGGTTCCCTAGCACTCTCCTCCCCAGCAGAGACATGTGCAGGTGTTTGGGGCCTGATCCTGCGTGTCTGGGTTCCTGCCCACAGCCCCAACTCAGGGGAAGCAGCCCCTGAGCAAGACCTGCTGGAGGAGCCCTGCGCCCCGCTGATAGGCGAGCACAGCCAGCAGGGAAGCGAGCCTCCTCGGGGAAGAGGAGGCAGCCCAGCCCCGTCAAGTTGAAAGCCCTGCTTGCACGGAGCTAAGTGCGCCTCCAGTACGGCAGAGCTCTAGCTCGCTCAGAGCCCCGATCTGGCCAGAGTTCCTGGCGGCGAGGCTGCTCTGCCGGGGGCTAGCCTTGCCCAGACTTGCCTTGCTTTTAGGCTGCCTCTCCAGGAAGGAGCAGGCAGCAGGAGCCTGGGAGTCGCCACTGGCGCCTTTCTTGCCTCAGCTCCAATCCTGCCTTGCCTTTGCACTTAGGTCCGCAGTCCTCCTTAAGGGAGAGGCTTAGGGGCTGGTGGGTTGCACACTGCCAAGGGCTCCAGCAGCTGAGAATTCTGTCAGAGGGAAGGGAAGGGCAACTGCAGGGCTCCTCCAGCGGTTTGCTTGGCCGCCAGATTCAGCGCCACACGGAGAGCACCAGGCTCCCAGGGTCCCCTGGCTGGGGTTTTCAGCCCCGCACACAACGGAGGCTGATTCCTTGGGTGCCCAGAAAGTGTATGACAGACGTAGGTTCCCTAGCACTCTCCTCCCAGCAGAGACATGTGGCAGGTGTTTGGGCCTGATCCTGCGTGTCTGGGTTCCTGCCCCACAGCCCCAACTCAGGGGAAGCAGCCCCTGAGGCAAGACCTGCTGGAGGAGCCCTGCGCCCCGCCTGATAGGCGAGTGCACAGCCAGCAGGGAAGCGAGCCTCCTCGGGGAAGAGGAGGCAGCAAGTCCCCGTCAAGGCTGAAATCCCTGCTTACACGAAGCTAAGTGCGACTCCAGTACGGCAGATCTCTAGCTCTGTTCAGAGGCCCGATCTGGCAGAGTTCCTGGCACCAAGATGCTCTGCCATAGGCGAGCCTTGCGCAGACTTGCCTTGCTTTAAGGCTCCCTCCCCAGGAAGGAGCAGGCTGTGTGAGGCTCGGAAACGCCACTGGCGCCTTCCTGGCTTCAGCTCTACCCTGCTTGCCTTTGCACTTAGGTCCAAGCGTCCTTGAGGAGGGCTTTAGGGGCTGGTGGGTTGCACACTGCCAAGGGCTCCAGCAGTGAAAGCTCTGTCAGAGGGAAGCGAAGGGCAACAGCAGGGCTCCTTCAGCGGTTCCTTGGCCGCCCAGACAAAGCTCCGCACGGAGAGCACCAGGTTCCAAGGGCCCCTGGCTGGGTTTTGCATCCCCACACTCCCAGAGGCTGACTTCCGTGGGTGGCTAGAAAGTGTGTGAGAGACGTAGGTTCCCTAGCACTCTCCTCCCCAGCAGAGACATGTGCAGGTGGTTGGGGCCTTATCCTGCGTGTCTGGGTTCCCGCCCACAGCCTCAACTCAGGGGAAGCAGCCCTGAGGCAAGACCTGCTGGAGGAGCCCTGCGCGCCCCGCTGATAGGCGAGAGCACAGCCAGCAGTGTAGCGAGCCTCCTCGGGAGAAGAGGAGGCAGCCGAGCCCAGTCAAGAGGAAAGCCCTGCTTGCACGGAGCTAAGTGCGCCTCCAGTACGGCAGAGCTCTAGCTCTGCTCAGAGCCCCGATCTGGCAGAGTTCTCTGGCGCGAGGCTGCTCGGCCGGGGCTCGCCTTGCCCAGACTTGCCTTGCTTTTAGGCTGCCCTCCCCAGGAAGGAGCTGTCTGAGCGAGCCTGGGAGACGCCACTGGCTGCCTTCCTTGCCTCAGCTCCAATCCTGCCTTGCCTTTGCACTTAGGTCCAGCGTCGCTTGGGAGGGCTTAGGGGCTGGTGGGTTGCACACTGCCAAGGGCTTCCAGCAGTGAGAGCTCTGTCAGAGGGAAGGGAAGGGCAACTGCAGGGCTCCTCCAGCGGTTCTTGGCCGCCCAGAATCAGCGCCGCACGGAGAGCACCAGGCTCCCAGGGCCCCTGGCTGGGGTTTTCAGCCCCGCACACACCGGAGGCTGATTCCTTGGGTGCCCAGAAAGTGTATGACAGACGTAGGTTCCTAGCACTCTCCTCCCCAGCAGAGACATGTGCAGGTGTTTGGGGCCTGATCCTGCGTGTCTGGGTTCCTGCCCACAGCCCCAACTCAGGGGAAGCAGCCCCTGAGGCAAGACCTGCTGGAGGAGCCCTGCGCCCCCGCCTGATAGGCGAGTGGCACAGCCAGCAGGGAAGCGAGCCTCCTCGGGGGAAGAGGAGGCAGCAAGCCCCGTCAAGTTGAAATAGCCCTGCTTGCACGGAAGCTAAGTGCGCTCCAGTACGGCAGATGCTCTAGCTCTGCTCAGAGGCCCGATCTGGCAGAGTTCCTGGCGCGAAGACTGCTCTGCCTGAGGCTAGCCTTGCCCAGACTTGCCTTGCTTTAAGGCTCCCTCCCCAGGAAGGAGCAGGCTGTGTGAGCCTGGGAGACGCCACTGGCGCCTTTCCTGCCTTCAGCTCCTATCCCTGCCTTGCCTTTGCACTTAGGTCCCAAGCGTCCTTGAGGAGAGGCTTAGGGGCTGGTGGGTTGCACACTGCCAAGGGCTCCAGCAGTGGAAAGCTCTGTCAGAGGGAAGGCGAAGGGCAACAGCAGGGCTCCTTCCAGCGGTTCCTTGGCCGCCCAGACAAAGCTCCGCACGGAGAGCACCAGGTTCCAAGGGCCCCTGGCTGGGTTTTGCATCCCCCACACTCCCAGAGGCTGACTCCGTGGGTGCCTAGAAAGTGTGTGACGAGACGTAGGTTCCCTAGCACTCTCCTCCCCAGCAGAGACATGTGCAGGTGGTTGGGGCCTTATCCTGCGTGTCTGGGTTCCGCCCACAGCCCCAACTCAGGGGAAGCAGCCCCTGAGGCAAGACCTGCTGGAGGAGCCCTGCGCGCCCGCCTGATAGGCGAGAGCACAGCCAGCAGGGTAGCGAGCCTCCTCGGGAGAAGAGGAGGCAGCCGAGCCCAGTCAAGAGGAAAGCCCTGCTTGCACGGAGCTAAGTGCGGCCTCCAGTACGGCAGAGCTCTAGCTCTGCTCAGAGCCCCGATCTGGCAGAGTTCTGGCGCGGAGGCTGCTCGCCGGGGGCTCGCCTTGCCCAGACTTGCCTTGCTTTTAGGCTCCTCCCAGGAAGGAGCTGTCGAGCGAGCCTGGGAGACGCCACTGGTGCCTTCCTTGCCTCAGCTCCAATCCTGCCTTGCCTTTGCACTTAGGTGCCCAGGCGTCGTTGGGAGGGCTTAGGGGTGGTGGGGTTGCACACTGCCAAGGGCTTCAGCAGTGAGAAGCTCTGTCAGAGGGAAGGGAAGGGCAACTGCAGGGCTCCTCCAGCGGGTTTGCTAGGCCGCCTAGAATCAGCGCCGCACGCGAGAGCACCAGGCTCCCAGGGCCCCTGGCTGGGGTTTCAGCCCCGCACACACGGAGGCTGATTCCTTGGGTGCCCAGAAAGTGTATGACAGACGTAGGTTCCCTAGCACTCTCCTCCCCAGCAGAGACATGTGCAGGTGGTTGGGGCCTGATCCTGCGTGTCTGGGTTCCCTGCCCACAGCCCCAACTCAGGGGAAGCAGCCCCTGAGGCAAGACCTGCTGGAGGAGCCCTGCGCCCCCGCCTGATAGGCGAGTGGCACAGCCAGCAGGGAAGCGAGCCTCCTCGGGGAAGAGGAGGCAGCCCAGCCCCGTCAAGTTGAAAGCCCTGCTTGCACGGAGCTAAGTGCGCCTCCAGTACGGCAGAGCTCTAGCTCTGCTCAGAGCCCCGATCTGGCAGAGTTCCTGGCGCGAGGCTGCTCTGCCGGGGGCTAGCCTTGCCCAGACTTGCCTTGCTTTTAGGCTGCCTCTCCAGGAAGGAGCAGGCAGCAGGAGCCTGGGAGTCGCCACTGGCGCCTTTCTTGCCTCAGCTCCAATCCTGCCTTGCCTTTGCACTTAGGTCCCAGTCCTCCTTAAGGAGAGCTTAGGGGCTGGTGGGTTGCACACTGCCAAGGGCTCCAGCAGTGAGAATTCTGTCAGAGGGAAGGGAAGGGCAACTGCAGGGCTCCTCCAGCGGTTGCTTGGCCGCCCAGATTCAGCGCCACACGGAGAGCACCAGGCTCCCCAGGGCCCCTGGCTGGGGTTTTCAGCCCCGCACACACGGAGGCTGATTCCTTGGGTGCCCAGAAAGTGTATGACAGACGTAGGTTCCCTAGCACTCTCCTCCCCAGCAGAGACATGTGCAGGTGTTTGGGGCCTGATCCTGCGTGTCTGGGTTCCTGCCCACAGCCCCAACTCAGGGGAAGCAGCCCCTGAGGCAAGACCTGCTGGAGGAGCCCTGCGCCCCCGCCTGATAGGCGAGTGCACAGCCAGCAGGGAAGCGAGCCTCCTCGGGGGAAGAGGAGGCAGCAAGTCCCCGTCAAGCTGAAATCCCTGCTTACACGAAGCTAAGTGCGACTCCAGTACGGCAGATCTCTAGCTCTGTTCAGAGGCCCGATCTGGCAGAGTTCCTGGCACCAAGATGCTCTGCCATAGGCGAGCCTTGCGCAGACTTGCCTTGCTTTAAGGCTCCCTCCCCAGGAAGGAGCAGGCTGTGTGAGGCTCAGGAAACGCCACTGGCGCCTTCCTGGCTTCAGCTCTACCCCTGCCTTGCCTTTGCACTTAGGTCCCAAGCGTCCTTGAGGAGGGCTTAGGGGCTGGTGGGTTGCACACTGCCAAGGGCTCCAGCAGTGAAAGCTCTGTCAGAGGGAAGCGAAGGGCAACAGCAGGGCTCCTTCAGCGGTTCCTTGGCCGCCCAGACAAAGCTCCGCACGGAGAGCACCAGGTTCCAAGGGCCCCTGGCTGGGTTTTGCATCCCACACTCCCAGAGGCTGACTCCGTGGGTGCCTAGAAAGTGTGTGAGAGACGTAGGTTCCCTAGCACTCTCCTCCCCAGCAGAGACATGTGCAGGTGGTTGGGGCCTTATCCTGCGTGTCTGGGTTCCCGCCCACAGCCTCAACTCAGGGGAAGCAGCCCCTGAGGCAAGACCTGCTGGAGGAGCCCTGCGCGCCCGCCTGATAGGCGAGAGCACAGCCAGCAGTGTAGCGAGCCTCCTCGGGAGAAGAGGAGGCAGCCGAGCCCAGTCAAGAGGAAAGCCCTGCTTGCACGGAGCTAAGTGGGCCTCCAGTACGGCAGAGCTCTAGCTCTGCTCAGAGCCCCGATCTGGCAGAGTTTCTGGCGCGAGGCTGCTCGGCCGGGGGCTCGCCTTGCCCAGACTTGCCTTGCTTTTAGGCTCCCTCCCCAGGAAGGAGCTGTCTGAGCGAGCCTGGGAGACGCCACTGGTGCCTTCCTTGCCTCAGCTCCAATCCTGCCTTGCCTTTGCACATAGGTGCCAGGCGTCGTTGGGGAGGGCTTAGGGGTGGTGGGTTGCACACTGCCAAGGGCTTCAGCAGTGAGAGCTCTGTCAGAGGGAAGGAAGGGCAACTGCAGGGCTCCTCCAGCGGTTTCTAGGCCGCCTAGAATCAGCGCCGCACCGAGAGCACCAGGCTCCCAGGGCCCCTGGCTGGGGTTTTCAGCCCCGCACACACGGAGGCTGATTCCTTGGGTGCCCAGAAAGTGTATGACAGACGTAGGTTCCCTAGCACTCTCCTCCCCAGCAGAGACATGTGCAGGTGTTTGGGGCCTGATCCTGCGTGTCTGGGTTCCTGCCCACAGCCCCAACTCAGGGGAAGCAGCCCCTGAGGCAAGACCTGCTGGAGGAGCCCTGCGCCCCCGCCTGATAGGCGAGTGCACAGCCAGCAGGGAAGCGAGCCTCCTCGGGGGAAGAGGAGGCAGCAAGTCCCGTCAAGCTGAAATCCCTGCTTACACGAAGCTAAGTGCGCCTCCAGTACGGCAGATCTCTAGCTCTGTTCAGAGGCCCGATCTGGCAGAGTTCCTGGCACCAAGATGCTCTGCCATAGGCGAGCCTTGCGCAGACTTGCCTTGCTTTTAAGGCTCCCTCCCAGGAAGGAGCAGGCTGTGTGAGGCTCGGAAACGCCACTGGCGCCTTCCTGGCTTCAGCTCTACCCCTGCCTTGCCTTTGCACTTAGGTCCCAAGCGTCCTTGAGGAGGGCTTAGGGGCTGGTGGGTTGCACACTGCCAAGGGCTCCAGCAGTGAAAGCTCTGTCAGAGGGAAGCGAAGGGCAACAGCAGGGCTCCTTCAGCGGTTCCTTGGCCGCCCAGACAAAGCTCCGCACGGAGAGCACCAGGTTCCAAGGGCCCCTGGCTGGGTTTTGCATCCCCACACTCCCAGAGGCTGACTCCGTGGGTGCCTAGAAAGTGTGTGAGAGACGTAGGTTCCCTAGCACTCTCCTCCCCAGCAGAGACATGTGCAGGTGGTTGGGGCCTGTATCCTGCGTGTCTGGGTTCCCGCCCACAGCCTCAACTCAGGGGAAGCAGCCCCTGAGGCAAGACCTGCTGGAGGAGCCCTGCGCCGCCCGCCTGATAGGCGAGAGCACAGCCAGCAGTGGTAGCGAGCCTCCTCGGGGAAGAGGAGGCAGCCCGAGCCCCAGTCAAGAGGAAAGCCCTGCTTGCACGGAGCTAAGTGCGCCTCCAGTACGGCAGAGCTCTAGCTCTGCTCAGAGCCCCGATCTGGCAGAGTTCCTGGCGCGAGGCTGCTCTGCCGGGGGCTAGCCTTGCCCAGACTTGCCTTGCTTTTAGGCTGCCTCTCCAGGAAGGAGCAGGCAGCAGGAGCCTGGGAGTCGCCACTGGCGCCTTTCTTGCCTCAGCTCCAATCCTGCCTTGCCTTTGCACTTAGGTCCCAGTCCTCCTTAAGGAGAGCTTAGGGGCTGGTGGGTTGCACACTGCCAAGGGCTCCAGCAGTGAGAATCTCTGTCAGAGGGAAGGGAAGGGCAACTGCAGGGCTCCTCCAGCGGTTGCTTGGCCGCCCAGATTCAGCGCCACACGGAGAGCACCAGGCTCCCAGGGCCCCTGGCTGGGGTTTTCAGCCCCGCACACACGGAGGCTGATTCCTTGGGTGCCCAGAAAGTGTATGACAGACGTAGGTTCCCTAGCACTCTCCTCCCCAGCAGAGACATGTGCAGGTGTTTGGGGCCTGATCCTGCGTGTCTGGGTTCCTGCCCACAGCCCCAACTCAGGGGAAGCAGCCCCTGAGGCAAGACCTGCTGGAGGAGCCCTGCGCCCCCGCCTGATAGGCGAGTGCACAGCCAGCAGGGAAGCGAGCCTCCTCGGGGGAAGAGGAGGCAGCAAGTACCCCGATCAAGCTGAAATCCCTGCTTACACGAAGCTAAGTGCGACTCCAGTACGGCAGATCTCTAGCTCTGTTCAGAGGCCCGATCTGGCAGAGTTCCTGGCACCAAGATGCTCTGCCATAGGCGAGCCTTGCGCAGACTTGCCTTGCTTTAAGGCTCCCTCCCCAGGAAGGAGCAGGCTGTGTGAGGCTCGGAAACGCCACTGGCGCCTTCCTGGCTTCAGCTCTACCCCTGCCTTGCCTTTGCACTTAGGTCCCAAGCGTCCTTGAGGAGGGCTTAGGGGCTGGTGGGTTGCACACTGCCAAGGGCTCCAGCAGTGAAAGCTCTGTCAGAGGGAAGCGAAGGGCAACAGCAGGGCTCCTTCAGCGGTTCCTTGGCCGCCCAGACAAAGCTCCGCACGGAGAGCACCAGGTTCCAAGGGCCCCTGGCTGGGTTTTGCATCCCCACACTCCCAGAGGCTGACTCCGTGGGTGCCTAGAAAGTGTGTGAGAGTCGTAGGTTCCCTAGCACTCTCCTCCCCAGCAGAGACATGTGCAGGTGGTTGGGGCCTTATCCTGCGTGTCTGGGTTCCCGCCCACAGCCTCAACTCAGGGGAAGCAGCCCCTGAGGCAAGACCTGCTGGAGGAGCCCTGCGCGCCCGCCTGATAGGCGAGAGCACAGCCAGCAGGGAAGCGAGCCTCCTCGGGGGAAGAGGAGGCAGCCCAGCCCCGTCAAGTTGAAAGCCCTGCTTGCACGGAGCTAAGTGTGCCTCGGTACTGCAGATCTCTAGTTCTGTTCAGAGGCCCGATCTAGCAGAGTTCATGTCGCCAAGATGCTCTGCCATAGGCGAGCCTTGCGCAGACTTGCCTTGCTTTTAGGCTCCCCCCCAGGAAGGAGCAGGCTGTGTGAGGCTGGGAAACGCAACTGGCGCCTTCCTGGCTTCAGCTCTACCCCTGCCTTGCCTTTGCACTTAGTTCCCAGCGTCCTTGAGGAGGGCTTAGGGGCTGGTGGGTTGCACACTGCCAAGGGCTCCAGCAGTGAAAGCTCTGTCAGAGGGAAGCGAAGGGCAACAGCAGGGCTCCTTCAGCGGTTGCTTGGCCGCCCAGACTAAGCGCTGCACGGAGAGCACCAGGTTCCAAGGGCCCCTGGCTGGGTTTTGCATCCCCACACTCCCAGAGGCTGACTCCGTGTGTGCCTAGAAAGTGTGTGAGAGACGTATGTTCCCTAGCACTCTCCTCCCCAGCAGAGACATGTGTTTGGGAGGGCTTAGGGATCGCTGAGTTCCACACTTCCAAGGGCTCCAGCACTGAGAGCTCTGTCGACGGGAAGGGAAGGGCAACTGCAGAGCTCCTTCAGCTGTTGCTTGGCTGTCCAGACTCAGCGCCACATTGAGAGCACCATGCACCCAGGGCCCCTGGGTGGTGTCTGCAGCCAGCAGGCTGGCGACTCACTTGTGGTCTCCCATCATTTGCCTGAAATACATAGGTTCCCTAATGCTCTTCTCCCCAGCAGAGCTGTGTGCAGGTTGTTGGGGCCTGCCCCTGCGTGTCTGGGTTCCCGCCCACAACCCCAGCTCAGGGGAAGTAACCCCTGAGCCAAGACCTGCAGGAGGCGAGGTATGGCTCCGCCTGGAAGCCGAGTGCACAGGACAAGTGGAAGGGAGCCTCCTCCGGGGAAGAGGAGGCAGCCCAGTCGCCTGCTGCTGCAAGCCTTGCTGGGGTGGAGCTGAGTGCGCCTCCAGTATCGCAGAGCTCCAGCTCCGCTGAGAGCCCTGATCTGGCAGAGTTCCTTGCGCGAGGCTGCTCTGCCTGGGGCGAGCCTTGCCCAGACTTGCCTGGCTTCTAGACTTCCTGCCCAGGAAGGAGCAGTCTGCACGAGGTTGGGAGACGCCACTGGCACCTTCCTGGCCTCAGCTCTGCTCCTGCCTTGCCTTTGCACCTAGGCCCCAGGCGTTCTTGTGGTGGCTTAGGGGCCGGTGGCTTCCACACTGCCAAGGGCTCCAACAGTGAGAGCTCTGTTCGAGGGAAATGAAGGGTATATTTGGAATGCAATCGTTTATCAGATGTGAGACCCACACCTTCACCCTGAACCCTCACCCCGAGCCCTTACCCTCGCCCTCACCCACACCCTCACCCTGAACCCTTACCCTCACCCTCACCTTGAAGCCTTACCCTCACCCTCACCCCTAACCCTAACCCTCACGCCTCACCCTCACCCCTAACAAGTTGGGGGGCTGTTCTGCACACTGTAACCTTAACCCTTCCCTCACCCGACACCCTATCCACATCCTAACCCTAACCCACTTCATAGTCACGCCTCAAACCTATACTTACCCTTGAAGTACGTACCTGCATCATCTTCGTTTTGGACACTTCCCATGCATAACAAAAGACAGGTTGGAATGTTCAAACATCGATCCAAGACCCATTATCCACATAAAAGGGATATAAATACTCTGATCACATCATTTAAATCTCTTGCATCACCAAAATACCTCTCCCCCCACGTATCCAATCGCCATTGATGGATCACATCTATCTCATACATTTTTATAACTTAGCAATCAGATACGCACCCGTAATCTGGGTAATTATATACACAGGATATATTGATACCATAAATATTTCAACAAATTCCACTTTCTACGATGAGTTCAATCTTCACAAAAGTAGGATGAACGGCACCTGTTTCCCACTAGGATCCATAGCATTGCACAAAAGTGACAGTGAGCGTGAAAATCTTAATGATGACCACCGGAAAGAAGGTCAGCACGGCTGATATCACAGATTTTTCAGTGTTCCAATACGACTTTCTACCCAAATCCATAAAGAAAGACATATGCATAGGAAAACTACAAATTGAAAGCAAGTCTTATTGAGATAA